>NW_019384473.1:529535-599533 GCF_000671375.1 Centruroides sculpturatus
TTGCTTTATTTGTGTATGTTCTGTTAGTTTGGCCTATTGGAATCCTAAATACTTGTATAACTCGCCCTCTTCCATGGATTCAATAATGTCTCCATTTCCAAGTGCAAAATATTCTTTCTTCAGGACTCCTTTTTCTATGTGATTATTATTATTATTAATATATATGTTACCGTGAAAGATCGAAATTAGAGAATGTCGATATTCTCCGGTGAATGTCGACACATACAAAATATGTCGGTGAAAGTCCGAATATTTGGTTATATTATTATACATTTGAACAATCGCCAGTGTATGTCGACAAGCACAGATAAGCTTTGGTGGAGGTCGAAACGACACCCGAGAAGCCGATGTCGACAGAGAGGCGACAGTCTGTCGCCAAATACTTTGTGGATAGCCGGAGGTAGGACACGGTTGTATCTCTTTTTCCGGCCACGGTTTGGTGGAAACTTCCCACTTTGTCACTGGATGGCGTTTTTGTCCTTTTGATCCCGTGAGGTGGGGATCGGTTTGTCAGGTCGAGTGGCGGAGGATGAGAAGGGTCGTCGGTAAGACGTTGGCGATATCTGAATAAAAGACACCATTAACAGATCAGTTCGTAATCACGTAACAACATAATCAGTTCGTAATTTGTAAAGAAAAGTTATTTTCCATAGATGAGATTTCTTTTCAAGAAGTATCGCTGAGAGAAGCAGCTGCAACTAATTCGAAAAGTGGAGGGCAAGGCTATACACGCTGTCATTGCAAAAAGAAGTGTTCCACGAATAAGTATAGTTGTAAAAGAAAAAGACTCTTGTGCAATTCAAAGTGCCATAACAAGTTAAGTTGTTGAAATAAATAACATTATATAACGTTAATCACATAATTTATGTGTAAGTTTATTATTGTATTGTTTTCTTTAATGATTAAGAATGTACTGTTCATTTGAGGTTCAACAGTTTATTTACATGTGCTGTTACTTAAGCTTTCTCCTATTTTCACATATTAAAATGTTGCATTTTTGTCTTAACGTAATAAAAATATTTTTATTCAACATTCACCGTCAGTGCATGCTGAATGTCGACATTTGCCGGTGTAAGTGAGAAATAATGATATTTAGCAAATATTTCGTACATACACGAAACGACTGTGTGAATGCTGACATTCGCCAGATATCGATCATTCACAGTAACAGATACATTATATATTAAATAATCATTAATTGTAAGAAAATTAAAACAGAGATAAATCCAAAAGCAAGCACTAAAAGTTAAAATTATATTTATTAAAAATAGTAATATAAAAACTTATTGAAAAAATTATGATTCTCAACTTCTAAAAAATTATAAATGATGATGATGATTTCAGATAACTACAGCCATTTAAACAAAAATAAGTTATATGAGGGTTCATCTGGAAAATAAAATTTTTCTTGAACAATGAACTTTACAAATCTTCTCTAAAATAACATGTTCCATATATACCAAAACTTTAGAAGCTTTTGCACTTCACAAATTAATAAGTTACCAATACAATACTTAAAACATCTAACATATTTAAAATAATTTCTTACCAGTGTTGGGCGTTGTAATTGCTTCATTAACTTTTGATGCTTTCGTCTTCCAGCCCATGTCCTAAACAAATAATTTAATAACTTATGTAATAATATAAAATGCTCAAAAATTAATGTATTAATATTTCAATAAACAATAAATCAAAATAATTATCTGTTTAGTGCAATTAATTTCCCATAAAAAGTTCTTATCATTTTAATTATATTATCTTCTATCAATATATCAAAATATTATTTTTGTTAATTTAAAGATTTAAGTATAAAAATATTTTATTAATAATCATAAATAAGCAAAATAAATATACATCATATATATAAACTAATCGGTCTGTGGTGCAATCATGCCATTAATATACACAAGATTTGATCTGTATTAAATTCCTTTTAAGTTACAATATGAATTGTATTTGTTTTTGTTAACAGTTGAATATTTCAGAATCAGTAAGAGTTGATAAAACAACCAATTATTTTAAATCAAAACTGATAAATCTAGAGAAATGATTGTAAATCTTCCAAACTTTGACAATTTCATTATCTGGATATAACAGGAATACTTATATAACGAACGAACTGGATAAATATATTAGTAATAAAACACACCTTTAATAATCCAGCTAATAAAAATTAATAATATAATAACGTTTTCGATTGTTTCTTAACGATCTTCTTCAGTTACCATAGCATAGAATAAAATCAAACACATATAACAGGAATAATTTTTCAGTTTAATAAATAATACTTTCCACATCAAATTTCTTAAGAAAATAAATTTTAAAATGTAAAATAGAATCACACTGTAATGGCACCAGATATGTCATCATCATAATCATCTGAACTAGGAAACATTTTTATCTCAAACAATTAAACAAAAAAGGAATAAGAAAAGTATATTTACATCGCCAATTTCCTCATCCATATCACTTTCATATATAATTTTTTCAATAGCTTCATCATTTTCATATATTCAACAACTCATGTTGGAATTAATATTAAATATATAATATAATAACGATAAAACGTAAAAGCACAGAGAATCACCACACAACAGAATATCTGGCTCACTAAGAAACAAAGACCTACAGTTGAACACAACACCTGATACTCTCTAAAGTCAATAAAATTGTAAATAAATTCTTGACATATAGTAGATACATGAAATAGTTTGCTACTTCTAGGAGTTACTAATAAATAATTTATTTCATACTAGCTGTACCCGACCACACATTGCTGTGGCTCAAAATGTATCTATTATAAATGTACAGGGTGTTTCACAATGTTTTGACATTTTCAAAGTTGAATAACTCACAAACTAATCGTTAAAAAAAAGTTGAAAATTTTAAATTTATTCAATTTTATTTATGAAATACTACATCAGACAAATGATGACCATTTGCGGCTACATAAGACTTGAGGTGTTTCACTCAGTTTTTGAACACATTTTTCATAACTGCTGGAGGAATTCTGGAAATTTCATCTCAAATTCAATCTCTTAATTGTTCCAAGCTTCTTGGCCAGTTGGAGTACACTCTCACCTTCAAATAACCCCGTAGGTAAAAGTCTGGTGGGGTTAAATCAGGTGAATGAGGTAGCCATTCTGCTATGCACATGTTCAATGTTCTCAGGAGTTTATACGATCTTCCTATGGCTGGTTGACTTTCAATTCGATGCACTGGCAGTTTCACGGAAGATTTTTACCCAATTCAATATTGTTCCATGAACAGGAATTGGATATCGCGGCTGAATCTTAAAATGTTTACAAAACTCACATTGCACATGCATGACAGATTTGCAGATGCGAAAATAGCACTCTACCACGAATGCATAATGTTGCTTTGACCAGTATGTCATGATACTACGGAGTAACCTATATGAGATGAAAGTTGACAGTCCACACTACTAATAGAGGATGCCACCATCACTGTATCTTGGTTTTAACACGAGTTATTCAACTTTGAAATCATCAAAACATTGTGAAGCACCCTGTATAACACTCCCCGCGGGAGAATTTCGAAAAATTCCTTCTTAGTGTACATTCTCTTGACGTACTCTATTAAAATGCAATCAAAAACACAAAAAACTGCATCTAAAATAGTATAATAGAAGCCAAGTTCTTTGTAGTAAGCCTTAATTTAGTCCCTCTCCCCCACGGGGGGAATTTCGACATGTATATAGTATAAAAACATGCGCTTATTCAAATACAATGTTGTGTCAAAATTTCAAAGCAATTGGTTAAAAACTTTTGGAGATTAAGATTTTGAACAAACGAACATTTACATTTTTATTTACATAGATATAAAGCAAATAAGCATTTCTCACTATACACAAGAGATAACATATTTAAAATCATGTTAATTTAAAAAAATTGACAAAAATAGCACAAAACTTCACAAATGGCAAACCACCCAATAATATATTTGAACACTTCCACAACTGGGGAGAAACTAAACCTTATGTCCCCACTAAAGTATATCCTTAGGGTAAAAACTATTTAGTCTACAAATATGTAGTAAAAACAAAAATTTTAATGCTTAAAGTTAAGATGCAGAGATTACTCTTTTTTATCAGTTAAACATATAATTAATATTCCTTATTTAAATTTTCTTATTATATTCAAAATATGAACATTATGTTCTAATTAAACAAACATATGTAATTTAAAAGTTTAATAATTCATGTAAAAATTAAATAAGTAACTTACTTGAATCTCCTTACTGTAATTGTTTGAAATTCAAATAGATTTTCACAATATTTACGTACACTCAAATAATCTGAAAGAAAAAGTTTATAATTTAAAACTTAATTAAAATTTAATTTAATATACACAAAAATTAAAATAGTGTTTATTTATTCATTAATATTATCTGTATTAGTTAGTTTTAAAGTTATTAACACCAAAAGATTGAGTTTATTGTTACCTCATTATTATTGCAGTGTATGCTATCATAATTTCATACCTTGTATAATTAGTATAAATGTCAATATAATTAGCAATTTATAATTTTCTCTGTATCAAGATAATCATAATATAGCTCAAAAACCACAAGCAGTTCAAAAAAATTATATGAATTATACAAGAATGTATAAGTTTGAATTAATTCAATAGACCTGTAGATGATATATAAACTATAATTAATCTATATAATAATTTTAATTATTAAAAGAGATTTGTAATACTGAATATAAATTAAATATTTCACTATTTTAAAATATCATTAAAATATATTTATAATTACTGTAGAAGTTCATTAATTTAGTACAGTAATACCTCGACTTACGCTACCCCGACTTACACGAACCCGGATTTACGCGATTTTCAAATCTCGTCAACTCGTCTTTTGTTTGAGTGCCACGCAACTCTTGATTACTCACTCCCCCAAACCATTGTTCAGCTTACATGTTCGGACATGTCGTGCGGAATCGACACATGCTACAATTTATTTTGTATTATTTTTTTCTGTGTTTGTTATATCTACAGAGACTTGAGAGACAATATGTGGTGATTTCTTATAACCGTAAATGAATCAAAAGACAAGATTAACAAGAACATTTATTAGCTTACATGCATCCGATTTGGGTTTTACACAAATTGCGAAATTATACCCCAACTTACGTAAATTCGACTTACAGGGTTATTGCTCGGTCCCACCTATCACGTAAGTTCGGGGTATTACTGTACCTACAAGACCAGAGCATTGTTGGATTATCAATAATGCCAGATTACCATACATTTTTGTATTTTCACAAAATCTGATAAGTTATGTGAAATCTGAACATTATATCAGTGCATATGGGTGACTGCTAGTCCACATGTTTACACAATGGAGTCAGTTCATTCACCATGAGTGAGTTTGGTGTATCTTCACTAATTTCTCATTGTGGGGCATTTTTTTTCTCTGACGTGTTTTGTCCAAAATTAGCTTTTAAGACTACCACAGTACATGTGCAGCATTATTTGGCATTATTGTGTGAAGACATGTCCTTTTTGTGTGAAAGGAAGGTACTGCCTACAGTCACATTTATACGGGATGGTGCATCATCTCGTATCACTTTTCTAGTAAGAAATATTTTTGATTGAAATTTTGATGAAGACAGACTTATCACTAGGCATTGCAAAATCCAAGACAGCAGTTTATTTCTAATTATGGGGATATTTAAAGTCTAGAATGTATTGATTAGGCCCTTCCATATTGTTGGAATTGAAAGATGACATTTGGCATGAAAAGAGTTTCATCCATCTGGACATGCTGCACTTTGCAATCACAGTTATTGTCACTTGTATCATAACTTGTGGGGGAGAGCATGCTGTCAGAATTGCTGTTACAATAAACAAATTGAATTTTATTGTCTTAAGAATACCTTCAGTTCCATCTATCGGCAACTTTTCAAACTAAAAAATTTTCCATCTTGAGAATACTTATAGTGCAAACCACACTTCAATATGATGCCTTTTCATTATTTTTATAAATTTTTGAAGTTTTTACGGACTTTTGGCTAATCCTGTATACTTCAAGAAACCTTAAATATAAATAGGTTTTTTTTGAAGAATGTATCCATAACTGTTTTAAAAGCACTTATTAATGGCTTTTTATGAAGAATAAATAAATTAGATAAATTAATGATAAACATTTTAATTATTTTTAGAGGTCACAGAACATATGGGAAATTCTCCTTTTCTTGCACTTGGTTCTTCAGAATGCATAATGCATATGGGTGTCCATGAAGGAGAGCAAACAGAATACTTGCCCTCCCCTAGGATCGAATGAAATATTTCACAAATGATAACTGTAAAAATGAGATATGTAGCCTTCCATCCCTGTATTTTCATATTGATGCAATACTGTATTCTATAATCTACTTGTAAAGATAATGCAAAAAAAACTAAAAATTTATTGATGTAATTATTTGTCTCCAAGTTTTGTCCCCAGAAAATTTTTCTGCAAATGCCCTTAACAACATATATACCACAAAAAAGTAAAATAATTAATAATACTGTAATAATAATTACATTTTTATTAGAATATTCCTTTTTNACATAAAACTTATGCATCCACAGAAAAACAACTTCATCAACTCCTACAAATCACACATTCATACACTAATGACATACAAATGGAGTTTGTCTTAGACAAATGCAAAACACTTCACATAGAAAAAGGAATCCTGAAGAAAGAAGGTTTTGCACTTGGAAATGGAGACGTTATTGAATCCATGGAAGAGGGTGAATTCTACAAGTATTTAGGATTCCAAAAGGCAAACTAACAGAACATACACAAATAAAGCAAAGATTAATTAAAGAATACCAAAGTAGATTAAATGCTATCCTCAGAACACAGTTAAAGCAACAAACACATATGTCATCCCAGTAGTCACATACTCTTTTGGAGTTATACATTGGACTCACACAGATCTTGAGCAACTCCAAAGGAAAACAAGAACAACACTTACTAAGCATAAACAACATCATCCTAAATCTACCATAGAAAGATTAACCCTTCCATGTAAAGATGGCGGACGTGGCCTGATTGACATTATAAACCTTCACTACAAACACAGTCACTGCAAGAGTTTTTTTTTACAAGAAACGAGAAACATCACAATTACATAAAGCAGTAACTCTAGCAGACTCGAATAACTCATCATTAAACTTACACTCACATCATACAGACATGACACAACATATAAAAAGCATAGACACCATCAAGCAATCGTGGGCTCAAAAGACACTCCATGGCAGGCATCCTTATGACCTGGCCCAGGATTTTGTTGACAAAACTGCATCAAACAGCTGGTTAGATCGGGGATGCCTCTTTGGGGAGACGGAAGGATTCATGATTGCCATACANATATAATAATTTTAATTATTAAAAGAGATTTGTAATACTGAATATAAATTAAATATTTCACTATTTTAAAATATCATTAAAATATATTTATAATTACTGTAGAAGTTCATTAATTTAGTACAGTAATACCTCGACTTACGCTACCCCGACTTACACGAACCCGGATTTACGCGATTTTCAAATCTCGTCAACTCGTCTTTTGTTTGAGTGCCACGCAACTCTTGATTACTCACTCCCCCAAACCATTGTTCAGCTTACATGTTCGGACATGTCGTGCGGAATCGACACATGCTACAATTTATTTTGTATTATTTTTTTCTGTGTTTGTTATATCTACAGAGACTTGAGAGACAATATGTGGTGATTTCTTATAACCGTAAATGAATCAAAAGACAAGATTAACAAGAACATTTATTAGCTTACATGCATCCGATTTGGGTTTTACACAAATTGCGAAATTATACCCCAACTTACGTAAATTCGACTTACAGGGTTATTGCTCGGTCCCACCTATCACGTAAGTTCGGGGTATTACTGTACCTACAAGACCAGAGCATTGTTGGATTATCAATAATGCCAGATTACCATACATTTTTGTATTTTCACAAAATCTGATAAGTTATGTGAAATCTGAACATTATATCAGTGCATATGGGTGACTGCTAGTCCACATGTTTACACAATGGAGTCAGTTCATTCACCATGAGTGAGTTTGGTGTATCTTCACTAATTTCTCATTGTGGGGCATTTTTTTTCTCTGACGTGTTTTGTCCAAAATTAGCTTTTAAGACTACCACAGTACATGTGCAGCATTATTTGGCATTATTGTGTGAAGACATGTCCTTTTTGTGTGAAAGGAAGGTACTGCCTACAGTCACATTTATACGGGATGGTGCATCATCTCGTATCACTTTTCTAGTAAGAAATATTTTTGATTGAAATTTTGATGAAGACAGACTTATCACTAGGCATTGCAAAATCCAAGACAGCAGTTTATTTCTAATTATGGGGATATTTAAAGTCTAGAATGTATTGATTAGGCCCTTCCATATTGTTGGAATTGAAAGATGACATTTGGCATGAAAAGAGTTTCATCCATCTGGACATGCTGCACTTTGCAATCACAGTTATTGTCACTTGTATCATAACTTGTGGGGGAGAGCATGCTGTCAGAATTGCTGTTACAATAAACAAATTGAATTTTATTGTCTTAAGAATACCTTCAGTTCCATCTATCGGCAACTTTTCAAACTAAAAAATTTTCCATCTTGAGAATACTTATAGTGCAAACCACACTTCAATATGATGCCTTTTCATTATTTTTATAAATTTTTGAAGTTTTTACGGACTTTTGGCTAATCCTGTATACTTCAAGAAACCTTAAATATAAATAGGTTTTTTTTGAAGAATGTATCCATAACTGTTTTAAAAGCACTTATTAATGGCTTTTTATGAAGAATAAATAAATTAGATAAATTAATGATAAACATTTTAATTATTTTTAGAGGTCACAGAACATATGGGAAATTCTCCTTTTCTTGCACTTGGTTCTTCAGAATGCATAATGCATATGGGTGTCCATGAAGGAGAGCAAACAGAATACTTGCCCTCCCCTAGGATCGAATGAAATATTTCACAAATGATAACTGTAAAAATGAAATATGTAGCCTTCCATCCCTGTATTTTCATATTGATGCAATACTGTATTCTATAATCTACTTGTAAAGATAATGCAAAAAAAACTAAAAATTTATTGATGTAATTATTTGTCTCCAAGTTTTGTCCCCAGAAAATTTTTCTGCAAATGCCCTTAACAACATATATACCACAAAAAAGTAAAATAATTAATAATACTGTAATAATAATTACATTTTTATTAGAATATTCCTTTTTTTTAGTTTGTATCTTAAGATAATAAATTTATTTAACTAAGAAAAAATTATTTAAGAACATTATTATTTTATTAAAGCAAATACAAACTATAATACAAAAATTAATTAATAAAAATTCATTTTTATTAAATAAATCAATTCATACAGCAAAATTAGAATAATCATTCATTTTTCCAATAAAGTTTATGATATTCAAAAAATATATTGTAATATGTTTAAATGTAAAACTTTAACAATATAGCAAAAATATTCAGTAATTTGAACACAAATCATTTATTGTCTTCATTCAGACACTTGGCAAATCTCATCATTAAATTTTATTTAGTTGATATGTGTTCATTGGATTTGTACACATTTCGGGCATTCCAAAACGTGTACAAATCTGAATTACTAAACATTTACTGGCACGGTTTCAAAAATACCAAGATAGCAAAAATATTCTCTTACCAAGTGATCTTTCTTTTTTATTATCTTGAACTGTTTCAACTTTAGCAGCAGGAATGCTTGAAACATCTAAATAAATATAGTTCCTTAATATATTCAGATAGAAATTAATAATTTCATTATTATCTAAATTTAATTCAAATTAGGCTGCATAAAATTATTTTACAGTAAGTTGAAAAAAAATCTACAATAATCAAATTTTATATCTATAAAATTTTGATTATTTACATAGTGTGAGATCATTATTCTTACATAATATTTGCAAAAAAATTAGTTATTATTAAAAAATTTAATCTAAATAAATATAGTAAACTCATTATAATTTATCTGATATCTGTCATTCTTAAGTATATTAAACAACCCTAAGCCCAATATAAGTTATATATAAATACATAGACAAACAATATCCTTAAATACTCTGGCTCTAAATCCATTATTTTTAATAATTAATACTAAGTAATTTGCTACTAGAGGTAGATATTATGCACCATCTCTAATCTTAATTAATAATAATAATAATAATTTAAATAATTTATTAATCAATGCTTTCATTGCAGTATCTGATCAATAAAATCATTGAAAACTAAAATATTGCCATTATTCAGATATGCATTTACATATCTTTTATGAAGATTCAATCCAAGTGGCAAAATATGTAGGATGCACAATGAGAATGGAATTAATCTCATTAACTCAAAACTGTTTAACATGTTGACATTTTTTCACTTGTTGATCCCCTAAACTTCAATTTAGCAAAGATTTACTGGATATATGTTGTAGATTAACACAACATAATATGAAAAAAATTCTTTATCAGGAAATCAAACAATTCTTAATCAAAAATCTATCATCAAAAATAAAATAACATTGTTAACTATATCTTTCTTGAAAAGTTAGCATTCTAATACAGATATGAATATAATTCAAAATCAATTATAAGCAACAGAAATAAATTTAAAAATATTCACAAATGCTATAAATCAGATAAATAATTACCTAGCATTTTAATAATTCTTCCAGCAAATATTTCTTAAAAAAACAAACATTTTCAGCCTCTCTGTTCATATTCTTTTTTTGCTCTTAGATCTATAAAGGGTCAATGAAGAGGCCAAAAATGTTCGCTTTTTAAGAAATAATTACTGGAAAAAGTGTTAAAGTGCTAGGTAATTGTTAATTAAAAGATAATCACTAAATACATAAAGCATTAAATAAAATGTTCTATATAGTTATTACATATTTTTATGTTTATTAAATAAAATAAGCAACATGTTGATTTTAAAAAATCCTCAAAAATTCAATTTATTTAATTTTTTGTAATCTTTGTAAAGTGTTTTTATTAATTATTTATTTTTAATTAATTTTACAATAAAGCCTTATTTACATAAAGACTAGAAATGACCATCAATAAATAAAAATGAACAAATAAACCCCGGATAAAATACTTTCATTTTTCAGTTAATAAAATTATCGTTTTTTTTACTAAGTACTAGTATTAGTTATATACAATTCTTCAATAACTTTATCTTTGTCATTCAAAGTAATCCTTATATCTTGATAAAGTTGGGTAGTAGTTAACTACTGCCCATATTTACATCATGAACATATCTATCATCTTTCCTTTAATAATGCTTTATCTTTCNTATAAGTTATATATAAATACATAGACAAACAATATCCTTAAATACTCTGGCTCTAAATCCATTATTTTTAATAATTAATACTAAGTAATTTGCTACTAGAGGTAGATATTATGCACCATCTCTAATCTTAATTAATAATAATAATAATAATTTAAATAATTTATTAATCAATGCTTTCATTGCAGTATCTGATCAATAAAATCATTGAAAACTAAAATATTGCCATTATTCAGATATGCATTTACATATCTTTTATGAAGATTCAATCCAAGTGGCAAAATATGTAGGATGCACAATGAGAATGGAATTAATCTCATTAACTCAAAACTGTTTAACATGTTGACATTTTTTCACTTGTTGATCCCCTAAACTTCAATTTAGCAAAGATTTACTGGATATATGTTGTAGATTAACACAACATAATATGAAAAATTCTTTATCAGGAAATCAAACAATTCTTAATCAAAAATCTATCATCAAAAATAAAATAACATTGTTAACTATATCTTTCTTGAAAAGTTAGCATTCTAATACAGATATGAATATAATTCAAAATCAATTATAAGCAACAGAAATAAATTTAAAAATATTCACAAATGCTATAAATCAGATAAATAATTACCTAGCATTTTAATAATTCTTCCAGCAAATATTTCTTAAAAAAACAAACATTTTCAGCCTCTCTGTTCATATTCTTTTTTTGCTCTTAGATCTATAAAGGGTCAATGAAGAGGCCAAAAATGTTCGCTTTTTAAGAAATAATTACTGGAAAAAGTGTTAAAGTGCTAGGTAATTGTTAATTAAAAGATAATCACTAAATACATAAAGCATTAAATAAAATGTTCTATATAGTTATTACATATTTTTATGTTTATTAAATAAAATAAGCAACATGTTGATTTTAAAAAATCCTCAAAAATTCAATTTATTTAATTTTTTGTAATCTTTGTAAAGTGTTTTTATTAATTATTTATTTTTAATTAATTTTACAATAAAGCCTTATTTACATAAAGACTAGAAATGACCATCAATAAATAAAAATGAACAAATAAACCCCGGATAAAATACTTTCATTTTTCAGTTAATAAAATTATCGTTTTTTTTACTAAGTACTAGTATTAGTTATATACAATTCTTCAATAACTTTATCTTTGTCATTCAAAGTAATCCTTATATCTTGATAAAGTTGGGTAGTAGTTAACTACTGCCCATATTTACATCATGAACATATCTATCATCTTTCCTTTAATAATGCTTTATCTTTCATATATTTCTAATTCTAATATATGCTAAAAATTAATTGAATAATGTTTTTCTGTACATTATTTAATATTAAATACTAATAAGAAAATGGTAAGAATTGTGAACAAAAATAATAAATCTTTTATAAAATTTACCTTTTTCATTTTCCACTTCTTCATTTTTGAGAGAATTTGATTCATTTTCCCTTTCAATATTTTTTCTATAATAAAGGCAAGGAATTGCTGATATAGGAATTTCATGTTTCTGAAAAAAGAATATTTTTATAAAAGATTTATAAATATATTTATATAAATTAAATATTTAATTACATGTTGCATTTAATAAAATAACAACATTAGCATATTTAATTATTTGTTTATTTAGAAAAGTCTTCAATAAATATTTTTAAATAAAGTTTATTTCTGTCTGTAATCAATAATTCCTTCTTTACATTTTCCAGCAACAATCTTTAATAAATAACAAATGCTTTTAGTCACATTTAGGAGTCTGCTTCAGACTTTAGACTATTCCAAATCAAATGGTTTACCAAACATTCCAAACTGGAACATTCTAACATTTACATGGACATTTTTTACATTTTTTTACATTGACATTTTTTTTACATTCTAACATTTACATTGACATTTTATGAAAATTATAACTTTGCAAACAAAAATAAACAAACATATATGTAGAATTATACATAAAAAATTTTGTAAAGTTATAATTTTCAAAAAATGAACCAAACAATTACTGTAATTAATTGAGTTAATTAAGTGCTATTATTAATGATTAACTAACTATTAAGTAATTTGTTACTAGAGATAAACATTAGGAACCATCTCTTATTAAATTTAATAATTATAATATGTACTAATTAATTTAGAATATTCTGGATTCTGAATATTCTGAAAACTGTCAATATAAACATTAGAATGCTCCAGTTTGGCATACTCAGTAAACCAGTCAATATGAAATATTGTAAAACTTAAAAGTAGGCACCTAAATGAGGCCAAAACATTTGTTATTTATTAAAGATTGTTGCTGGAAAGTGTAAGGAAGCTGTTGTGTTGATTACTATAAAGAAGGTTCCAGCTTATGATGATATATCATATATTTCTATCTGTTGGAATAATTTATAAATAGACTTACTATTTCTTTAAAGTTACAACTAGAGACAGATTGAGTATTTTAATCTTGTGAGAATAAGGCCGAGACTCCACTAGCATAAAAACCTTTGCTGTAAAAACTTTTTATCACGTGACCTATTTACATTTGCATCTGGATTGCGGTGGAAGTCAGGCTAGCGAAGTTTTTACGGTGACGGTACTATCAAAGTTACACTTGTATACGTGATATATCAATATAAAGACAATGATTATATTCTACCAATTTTTTATGTACTATATTTACAAATGTAGTAAAAATAATATCTTTACTTTCATATATTAACTTTTATTATCGTATTATTAAGATAATATACAGCACTTATAAGCTTAGCTTTTCTATTATATATTCCTGTAAATTGAAGGATTTTCCTTTGGCCGTCCATATCGCATGTTTTAGGCATCCATTATTATAATTGGAATACCTCTTGTCGTAGATACATTAATACTTTTGGACATTTTTGATAAATCTTTCCAGATCTATTCTAGAGTAACCACAAGAGAACATATACAAAAGCTTGTTTCTGCCATTTTTGCACAGTGTCACAATGGCCTAGATTTCAATGACTTCTGACTGGTGGATGGTACCGTTTTACGGCCATATTTGTGTCGAAACTCGAATACTGCTCAACTCACTTTTACGCTGGTTTTACCACCTGCTCAGGAGTAAAATATCATGGTCATGTGATTAAAAGCTTTTACAGCAAAGGGTTTTATACCCATTTTTTACATTAGTGGAATCTTGGCCTAATGCAGGGTACACATATTTAGATTGCTTAAAAGATGAGAAGTCTTGTTCACTAATTAGAGAAAATCTTGTAGCTGTATCTATTTTCCTAATAAATGAGTTTCTGTAATCTGTTAGTTCTTTTCCAGCACCCTGTCCTATCCTATACAGAAACTTCTTTTGATTATGGTAATAAATATGTTTTATAAGAATGATTTTTGTGATAAATTTTAATTTCTGTATAGTGTATATACTTAACTGCTGTGCAATGAGAATTTCATAAGTACATAGATGTAAATAGGGTTTTTGTATATAATGTATATAGATTTTATATTATTTTGACAAGATCAAAGCAAACTTTTTAANAAATAAATTGTGAAAATGTGAAATAATTAAAATGCTAAACTATAAAATATTTAATATAATACAGCATTAAAATTTATCTTGAATTTTTCAACACTGAATAATTCAATAAGAAATGTTATATAAATTGACTTTCTGATCAATCCAAGGTACAATAGATACCACTTACTGTAATCATTTTGGGACTTGTCTAACAAGTAAGCCGATAACAATAACTGATTGATAACTTAAAGCAAAATAATTAAATAATATATAATTAGAGAAAATTCTGGTTTCAGTGGTTAACATTAAAAGGAACAAAACTGATTAATCATATTAACATTTAAATTCATTTATACATCTGAAATGTTTCAAAAGTATGTCTAATAAAATAATTTAACATTTCTATAGATTTGTCTAATGAGTTGCTTAGAAAACAAGGATAAATATATCACTTAATATAAAAGATAGAATTTATTTATTTATACTTACTCTAGCACTTCCAGGACCTAAGAAATACGGTTTAGACATGGTACAAACACGACTTGATTTATGTAAATAAACAGGCATTCCGCTATGATGAGTCACTTCTATCCAACCTTCTGGTAATATATCAAAATGATCACAACCTTTTGCTATAAACCAAATAAAAACTTAATTAAATATTTATGAATACATAAAAAATAAAGTTTTAGAATTTTTTCTCTTTAAATTGTTATTATTTTACATAAATTTATTATAATTAAAATTTTTATCATAAATAAGTATTTTAGAGTTCAAAAATTTCTAGAAGATAAAAAATTTAGATTTCATTATTTTTTTAAAATATATTTTCAATAATAATTATAAATATACATTTCAAAACAAAAATTTATCATTTGTTATTAGCAAATAATTAAAATAAATGATGTAAGAAAAGATTTTGACAAATTTTGAAAATGATTCTAATTAAAACAATCATAAAACAATTTAATATTGAGACTGTTAAATGTTTTCCAAATTACATCTTCTAAAACTATAAAATCAAATATATAAAGATTTTTACATTGTATATTATTAATATTAAAGCTGTTGAAAATAGAACTAATAAAATTCTGAAAATTTTAGAGATTATTCTAATTTTAATTCCTTAAATCTGATAACTAAATTGTTAAAACGATTTAGTTATTAGAATTATATAAATATATAATTCTAATAACTAAATCGTTTTAACAATTTAGTTAAACACAGAATTTATACATTATTATATTTGTACAGATTATTAATGAGAATTCTTACTATATTGTAAAATGATAAGTTTGAGAGGAGTTTGGGAAAAAACACAGGTAATGTCAAGGAGTTGGAATAATTCAAAAATTACATCATCAGCAACAGCAAGCAAACTTAGTTCAACTTTATGCTTTGTATTTCATTTACTTCACACTACTCTGTTAAGAAGTCAATGTTTTACCACATAGACACTGGTGACACCTTTCACATATTTTCTGATAGAATGAAAAAGCATAAGGAGGTACTGACCAAGAGAAAGAGTGACTTAGCACTGGCATAACTTATATTACAAAATAAATGTGTGCCAGGGATGGAGAGTTGGCAGAAAAAATACAACTCCCGAGTTGATATTTTTTAAAATAGACTCCAACTCCCATAAAAAGATTTGACTCCTTACTCTGACTCTCCATCTCTGGTGGTGCATATGTGAGAAAAGGTTCAAATAGTTCACCCTCAGTTGAGAAATGTCCCCTCCACACCACAGAAGCTCTTATAATAGCAACCACTAAACAATCTTGTAAACCAGAAATTGGAAGAGAACAACTTAGACCTCTGGATATGGGCAATTTTGACACACGACAACAGAAAATAGTAAACTATCAATGAAACATCTCTGCAGGCATTATGCTTACATGCACAAATGCACAAACTAATAAAAATTTGAACTCATTTCAAATTTTGCATTCCTTTTTCTGCTGTTATTCCAAAAACTCTGGAACTCTAGATTTCAAATGATGTTCTATGGTTGTGCAAAAAAGTTTTCAATCTGAAGACGACAAATTACTAGTTTCAAAAACATTTAATTAGCATTAAAAGAAGGACTTCTTAATAGTTCCAAACGAGCAGGTGTCACGCTGCCTGTCACAAAATTTGTGATTTGCAAAAATTATATTCATCTGGCAATTGGAGTGGAGAATAGCCAGAGAGAATACCAGAAAAAATTAAGTCACTTGGTGAAAAAGAGTATCAAAGAACATGAATCAGTCTTGGACCAATACAATTTTACTGTTAATAAACGAAAACAGCTTTAAAAACTCAGTTATAAAAATTCTGCATTTTTTTATATTGTCAATCATCCTTTCATTTCAGGTTGATACAATAAGTCATGGTAAGCAACAAAAGTAACCTGGCAAATAACTTTCTATTTTGGTGAATAAAAAATGTGTTTGGCAAATGAATTGGCGATTGCTATAAAAAGTCTGAGTAACTGTGATGAGTTAAATGAAATATCAGCAACCATAAAGAATAGTGAAAATTTATACAGAATGAAATGCAGATTTAATTCTATTCTTTATTTTATTCAATTTTTAAATTCTATTCAGCTTCTATCAAATCAATATGTGAAATAATCCCAAACTGTAAAAAGCATTAGAATATGGTGCCAGAGTGTTGTTGTTGTTTGTTTGTTTGTTTAAGTTATGGCAATGCAACACTTGGTCGATCTGCCTAGGTGTGATGTCTTCTGGGAGATCTTTTTAAGGGAAACTGGCCCCTAATTAGGCATTACAGACGTGAAGTAAACCTGGAAAACTCCACATGGCCAGCCTGTCTGAGTGAGGCGCAAACCCACGACCAAATTTCCAATGTTCAGGATACGAAGACTGCTTAGCCACTGATGGGCATGCCAGAGTGTAATCACAGTTTTAGTGTTGTTGACAAGTAGTTCCATTAATTAGTATACTTGTACTATACTTTTACATATATGAACATTTTTCACCTGTAATTTGGATAATTAGGACAATGCAAAAATAATGTATCATTTATAAAAAGAGTTTAAGTATAAAGTGGCCAGCCATCCCACCTGTATTCAAGGGATATCCTCCAGAGTTAAAAATTGGTCATGTTGACCAGAAACTAGATCTTAGTTTGCAAGAGTTTAAATCATTTAATAACTTTAGCATGATAATTTTTAATAAATAGTAAGTAGCTTTCTAAATATATCAAAATATTTTTAAAAGTATCTGGTTATAAGAATATTATAGTTTTATAAAGTTTTCAATGTCTTGATCTAAAAGAAGAAAGCTCTATAGAAAAATTATTTAATTATGATTTTATAAACTGAAATAAATTGTGAAAATGTGAAATAATTAAAATGCTAAACTATAAAATATTTAATATAATACAGCATTAAAATTTATCTTGAATTTTTCAACACTGAATAATTCAATAAGAAATGTTATATAAATTGACTTTCTGATCAATCCAAGGTACAATAGATACCACTTACTGTAATCATTTTGGGACTTGTCTAACAAGTAAGCCGATAACAATAACTGATTGATAACTTAAAGCAAAATAATTAAATAATATATAATTAGAGAAAATTCTGGTTTCAGTGGTTAACATTAAAAGGACATATTAAAACAATTATATAATGTATAACTTGAAGATTTATTAATTATAATTATTTCTAATTAATATGTAATTCATCCAGTATTGTTTGTCTGTTACCAGCATTTACAACAGTTGGCATAATTCCATCAATTTAAACTGTTGTATTATGAACAAATAGCAATTAAAACAATTAACTTAAAGCACTGGTTAAGATTAATAACAATAACCTGGTAATGTTTTATGCTATCAGCCACCAGATGATGTTGATAATATGAAAAGAAAGCATAAAAATATTTAATTACATGGCATTAATGAAAAGAATAACTGAATTTTGATTATAATAAGCAAAGTTATAATTTATTATAACCTATATAATTTTAATAGCATTATCCATGATTACAATAAGCAGGGTTTACTGTACACATGATTTCATATTACAGACTGTTATGTACTGGTAGTAATAATTTTATGAAAATAATTAATACTTAATTTGCCTATCTTATTCATTTCTTTTTGTCTAATTTAAATGGCACACTCTTTTGTAAAAAAGAAATCTGAGCAGTTTAATTTTACAAACTCAATATTATTTTATAAAATAAAGTGCTGTTGAGCCCTTTAAAATTAAGTATGCAAATTGATAAATTGTAGTTATTTATCAATTTTATGGACTATGGTGTCAAGTTTTGTGTACTTTTTGATGTAAACTGTAGTTATAAATAACTAGTTTACATCAAAAAGTCCACAAAACTTGGCACCATAGTGATATAATCTCAATATATTCATTAAGATTTTTTTAAAATTGAATAGTATATAAACAAACACAGACTTTCATAAGGATTTTTGAAGTTTAACAGTATATAAAGAATAGTAATACATAAAACATGACTTATTTGGATTTTGTTTCTTTTACTAATATGCATTTATACTTCCTTACATTATTGTGAGAATTATTTTGTAGTTTTTACAAACAACATAAGATATATACTAAGACATTGTGCAACTTTGTCATATCAAGATAGAACTGAGGTAAAGCCAGAAAGAAAGAAGTGATCCTTGCACTTTCTTTCTGGCTTCTTGTTAGGCAGAGAAGAGGTGATCCTTGTATCTGACAGATGTGGACTGGTGAACTTTGCACTTGCTGCCACAAAAGAGGCTATCCTTGTATGTATAAGCTTTTGGATAAGCTTTTCATTAGTTTGTTACAAATTTAAAAATTATAAAATCACTTTGTATTAATGTAATGCATGTTATATTTCATAATATAATTTTTCATACTCAATTTTTCTATGAACTTTGCTAATGCTTTTCCTCAATTATCATAAATTACTACAGATTTAACATATAAAAAATAAAATTGTATAATTTTATATAAAATTATCATAAAAGTAAAGTTTAAAAAATATTGCATAAAATATTATCTCTGAATCATTAAATGATATAACATTTAATAATGTGATAAGGTTAAGGAACTAACAATGAGAGAATAATCAAAAACTATAAAATTCTTATTGAATTTAAGTATGTTTTTAACAACAAAAAAGCATTACTTATGTTTCAGAATTAATTAGTTTCAATTCAATAGATATAAATTTATTTTTCTCACTACATGTAACCAATTAAGCACCAAACCATTAATCTTGACAAAGGGATTTAATTAAAAATTATTCAAATATTGGATTTTAAAATCAATATTTCTATGTTGTCTGCAGGCCTAGAGCAAAACATTTGACTTGAGAGTTTTTATCTAGAAATTAATAAAGCCAAATGAGGATGGAGTAAAATAACATGTTCAATCAGTTGAGCAAACATATGTTCATTTATTTATTTATTTTTACAAATAAACAGGTGAGTCCCAAAGGACAATTGATATCTACCCCTCCATTTAACAAATACAGTATATGAATCAATATTCCAAATGTTTTACCTGAAATGCTAAATGCTAAAATGCTAAAATCTTCTTAACTCAGTTTATATACAATAGTTGAAAAATATTTAAAAAAATTGTTGTTAAGAACTAGTAATCCTCAATAACTTAATATAAATTTTCCAAAGATTCATATTATTCTTAAAATGCTTATATTAGAAACAATATAATATATTTTGTCATTGATGATGTATTTTCAATAATATAAGTTTTAAAAAGTTTGCTTTGATCTTGTCAAAATAATATAAAATCTATATACATTATCACTGAATAATTCAATAAGAAATGTTATATAAATTGACTTTCTGATCAATCCAAGGTACAATAGATACCACTTACTGTAATCATTTTGGGACTTGTCTAACAAGTAAGCCGATAACAATAACTGATTGATAACTTAAAGCAAAATAATTAAATAATATATAATTAGAGAAAATTCTGGTTTCAGTGGTTAACATTAAAAGGACATATTAAAACAATTATATAATGTATAACTTGAAGATTTATTAATTATAATTATTTCTAATTAATATGTAATTCATCCAGTATTGTTTGTCTGTTACCAGCATTTACAACAGTTGGCATAATTCCATCAATTTAAACTGTTGTATTATGAACAAATAGCAATTAAAACAATTAACTTAAAGCACTGGTTAAGATTAATAACAATAACCTGGTAATGTTTTATGCTATCAGCCACCAGATGATGTTGATAATATGAAAAGAAAGCATAAAAATATTTAATTACATGGCATTAATGAAAAGAATAACTGAATTTTGATTATAATAAGCAAAGTTATAATTTATTATAACCTATATAATTTTAATAGCATTATCCATGATTACAATAAGCAGGGTTTACTGTACACATGATTTCATATTACANGTTTGCTTTGATCTTGTCAAAATAATATAAAATCTATATACATTATATACAAAAACCCTATTTACATCTATGTACTTATGAAATTCTCATTGCACAGCAGTTAAGTATATACACTATACAGAAATTAAAATTTATCACAAAAATCATTCTTATAAAACATATTTATTACCATAATCAAAAGAAGTTTCTGTATAGGATAGGACAGGGTGCTGGAAAAGAACTAACAGATTACAGAAACTCATTTATTAGGAAAATAGATACAGCTACAAGATTTTCTCTAATTAGTGAACAAGACTTCTCATCTTTAAGCAATCTAAATATGTGCACCCTGCATTACTCTCACAAGATTAAAATACTCAATCTCTCTCTATATGTTACATAACATGACTTTAGTGACAGTTCTGAATGCCTTTGTTAGGCAACCTTTTAATGTTTCAATATCTATAACAGGTATTTGATAAACCAGGTTCTTCACATAATGCACAAGAAAAAGCTAAAAGGGATTATGTCAAGAACAGGATGGAAACTGAACAGGTTCATCTCACCCCATCCATCAGTTAAGAAAAGCTTCATTCAAAAGTTCTATTTATAATGACAGAAGCATTTTCTGGTTTTGTAATGTAGAAAAACTTTAAATTTTGCTGACAATTACTGAAAACCACATGTTGGTCTGTTTTCCTTCAATACATAATATTTTCAAAATCCACCAGTTCTGTTTTTAGATCTAAAAATCCTGTACTATATATTGAACTAAGTTATGTGAGAAAGAATTGTAAAATATGAATTATCTAAGAAAGAATTTTATATATATAATGTGAATACTATATCTGTGATCTTCAATATTAAAACTGATAATTAAATTAAAAAGATTTTCCAAATGATTTACTTATCTTTATTACACAATTGATTAGAATTAAAAATTTACAAATAGACATTAGAACTGAATCTTGAATGGAAAATTAATCATAAACATGTAAAATACAGATGCCAAGTACTAAATGACTATTAAATTTGTATTCTGTACAACATTCAATTACAACAAAGGTTCATTAATCCAGCACCTATGAGATCAGAGTGGTTCTAGATTATCAATAATGTCTGATTACCTGATGTTTTTGTATTATCACAAAATTTGAAAAGTTATATTAAATTGAACAGTGTAGACATTGCTGTACATTTTTACACCAGTGAATACTGCTGTATGTTTTCAATTTTTTACATATGCTATTTAATCAGCTCTGAAGATGCTACAGTGTATTACTACACTGTGTTAAGATTGATTGAAAAACCTGCAGAAACATTAATGAACACATTTGATTTCATGCGATATAATTTGATTAATGAACATGTCGATTTCATGCAAGAACGTTATTGCATGAAATCAACATTCATAATGATTAATGTGCATATAATATTTATTTTCCAGATATGTAATATATTTAGCTCAGAGTCTTTAGTGCACCATGTGTCCAAACAAATTCCAATTTGCAGAATATTAGCAAGCCAGATTATTATTATACAATTCTGGATTATTGGATACTTGTCAGGAGGGTACCAGATTACCAGATATTCTGGATTGTCAGCTGCTAATTAACAAACATCTACTGTATTATTCAATACTTTATCTAATTGGCAGAAAAGAGAAAAAATAAATATTTGATTTGGCTTCGTATTATTTTACTGTTTGATTAATCTTTGTCAAATAATTTTTTCCTTCATATATGAAGATTAAAATAAATTTATAATATCCATAAATTAATAGTAAAATTTTAATAAAATAAACCAACAATATATAATGAAAATATTTTGATATACTTTTTTAATATAGTCTCTTTAATAATTAAGGCATTTGTTGCAGCATATAAATAATAAGTACAGTAGAAACTTGATAAGTCATCACTCAATAATTCATCATGTTCTATAATTCATCACCTTGAAAAGGTGTTATTTTTAGATGATTTTAGACAGAAATCACAAACTTCTGTTAACAGTGATTGGGAAAGCTAAGAAACAAAGAGCTCTAAAAAAATTTTAATAAAAAATTATTGTTTGTTGATTATTACACTCAAAAATAAATGGATTAACAAATTTTTACAGCCTGGTTTCATAATGTATTTGTAATTCAGATGAAATTGTATCTTAAATCTAAAAACTTACCAGAAAAAGCACTTTTAATTTTGGACAATGCCCTAGCTTATCCATTAATAAAGATATAAAATGCATTTTTCTTCCTTCCAATACCTCTCTGATTCAGCTGATGGATCAGTGAGTGACTGAAAATTTTTGTTCAATATTTTATTTCTTTTGATATGGGTAGAATTTTGATAAATTTTGAAAACAATACACTATTAAACATGCAGTTTTCAACATCGTTGAAGCATGAAATAACGTTCCAAATGAAACAATGTCTCCAAGTTGGAGCAAAATTTGGCTATCAGATGTACTTAGCAGAAGTAACAGTGATGAAAACAAACAATTGCTGGATGTTGTTTCTCAAATGTGTAACGACACTTACACATTAGAGAAACATCATCCATCAATTAGAATAGGGTGATGTAAATGACTTGCTTAATGTGGATAGCTCAGATTTGGTATATGAAATTTTGAACGATAGGGAAATAATAGAACAAGTAACAAACAAGGATGTAAACAATAAAGAAGCAGATAAAGATAATAGTGATAAATATGACATATCTAATTCTTGATGCAAAGAAGTTGAGGAAATGTTATTAAAATGCATTAAACAGCAAAATGAGGCAGAAATTCAGAACTTAATCACAATGAGGTGTGTGTGCAACTTCACAATCATGAAGGGGAAAAAAAAAATAGTTCATAAAAAACACCTCTCTATAAACAAACAAATTTAGCTTGAACATCTTAAATATATTTTTCAGCAAGGCTTTGATTTATTTGATTTTCAGCAAGGCAACTTCTTTTCATAAGTCTGCATCAGGTTCAGCAAGATGATGCAAACTTTAAGTTTAAAAAAATGTTTGAACATCAGTTAGAACTTAAAGTTCAAACCTTTTAAACCTGATGCAGACTTATGAAAAGCTGTCTAAAACATTTGTTTAAATAAATCAAAGTAGTCTTGCTGATAAAAGTATTTAAGGTGTTGTTCAAGCAAAAAAATAGTTAAACAAATAATACAGTTTTTTAAAATGTAATATGTACACACAAACAAAAACAAAAGAACAATTTTTTATAACATTCTGGCAAAATTTAAAATATGTAAGGTATTTTTTAAGTTATATTCTTGGCTTTTTGTAAAAAATAGGTTATAAGTTATATATTAAATTAATTAAAACTACAAAAGTATTTCAATTATTATTCCTAGATTTTCTATAATTTGTTGCCCCTTCAATTCTGGACATGATGAATTATCAAGTTTCTACTGTATATCCAACATGAATGAATATACAATATTCATGAACATATTCAATGTACAATAAAAATGCATACATGACATTAGAGTTCTCTCTCTCTCACATCAGGTGATTACACATCAGGTCTTTGTGAGCAAAGCAAGATTTATTCATCTGTCTTGCTTGAATTGAATGAACACACTTCATTGTCTCTCTTATTTGACTGTAAAGGTTGTCAGCTCCATGTGTCTATTGCAGGAAAAAAATTTGCTAGATAAACTTAAGATTTTGCCAGAAATTGTCTCTCCCATAAAGCTCTTAAGTCTTCTTTGAATACTGTTCAAAAGCCTAGCATTACAGTCAATAGGATGTCCACTCATCTGTCTCCCATACTATAATGAATTGCTGCCTTAAGCAAGCAGTGAAAACATTCCACCATATAATTTGCTGCTGAATGATATTAATTTGTGTCTATCTGGTTAATATCCAGTAGTGACAATAGTGAACAGAAAAGTTCTGATTCAAATTATTGTCCCTGATCTGTGGTCAATGCAAGGAGAGTGCCAAAATAACAATCAACTAGTACAAAATGCCTTTGCTATTGGTTTTACCCATTTCCATGGACATAAAGATTTCTGGACCACTTTATAATTGACCAATATAATACAGTTTAATAAAATTGATTGTCTAGTTACAGATGGTACATACTGAAGGATATTAACAATACTTAAAAAACACATCCAAGCACAAACAACATAATGGCTGATTCCAAAGACAAACTTTGCACCTTCCTTTCCTAGCTCACAGAACCACCTTAGTTACAAAAAATTAATTTTACTGAAATCCAACAGCCATCTAAAGTACCTATCAATGTATATGAAGATATAATGAAAGCCTTGTGATACAGAAATGGTTCCAGTATATCTACATGACCACCACATTATATCACATCATACGCTTTAAAGTGGATGCTAAGCTAAGAAAAGTATCTAGTCTTGAGTAGTATGCAGATGTATTTTTCCATGATGGCATGGAATGCAAGTTTACACCCAAACAGTTACATCCAATTTATCTAAATTCCAGCAAAATGTTCACATATCATTTTGGAAGTTGCTTAGATGGTTGAGTGTGCTAAGTTGTAACAGAATCAAATATTTGACATCTAAATTTCCTAGAAATAAAAGACCTTCCTCTATTCTTAGTAGCAACTAGTTCTCTATCATAAGCACTGTACTTGTACTCAGTAGTTGTAAGCTTACAGAAAAAGATGACTGATTTTTACTCATTTTGTTTGCTGTAGCACTCACTACCTATACCAGGGGTGGGCAAGCAAAAGTTCAGTGGGAGCCGAAATGTAGTTTTGCAAAATGCATGGGAGCCGCAGTTCTGTACTTTTTTGTTCTGTATTGCGATTTTATTATATAATATAAATACAATATAAAACAAATATTGAATTTTTTTAATAAACATATTTTCACAAAATTGTGGAAATAAAATTGTAAAAATAATAATAAAAAGCAGAAATTAACACTTTCAGCAAGAGCTGCATTTGCCCATGTCTGACCTATACCATGACAACTATCAGTGCCATGATGGCTGTAGAATCAATATATTGTTGTGTCACTTGTCTTTGGTTCCTTTCAATTATTCGCACAGAGGAACTTGTCTCTCTACTGTATGATATAAGAAACAAGAGTAGAAATTAAACATGGTTAAAACTCTTCACAATTTACATGATTTTCAGCCTGGGAATTTGTTGTATTCCATGACTTTGCAAAGAGACTAAAACTAAATTGTGTTATGCAATAATCTTAAAATCTTTTATCAGATTAAGTGTAATATCATTATTTCAGATTGACCAAAACAAAACACACTTGGATGCTTTGATTCATACTCCATACTCCTTAAAGCATTTGAGCACAAATCTCAGATGCTCTAGGTTTTCAGTCACAGAATCAAGATCATTAACATGTCAAAATACGGTATACTGAAGTTTTATCTGCAGAGGGCTTCATATATGAATCATTGAAACGTCTGTATGGTGTTGCATATGCTAAATTCCTCGTGTATGAATTTGAATTATCTGAACAGTGTTGTAACTGCTGTCTTCAGAATGTCTGCAGAAATCTTGTTTGTGTGGTATTGAATAATAATCAGGTATCATTACAACAGGTGAATGAGTTTGGGTTCAGTCACCTATTGTAATGGTATCTCCATATAGCCTTCAGTTCTGCAGACCAGATGTTCCATATATCTCCATATAGCCTTCAGTTATTTCTGCAGACCAGATGTAAAGGACTAGCCCATTGGCTTCAGGATGGTCTACATATCCTTTCATAGCTTGAGTACATGTATGTACTCAAGCTCCTTTTTCTCTGCCCTCTCTTTGTCCAGTAGAAGTCTGCAAGGTTTCTATACACTAGGGAGTCCAAATGTGTATTTAATGGGAAAATGTGTTTGGGAGTCCTACTGAAGTGAGCATGATAACTAGCTCTGGGAACTCTACTAGTAAATGATGGAATGGAGAGTTTTTCAAAACTCTCCATTCCATCATTTGCTAATAGCTGAAAGTTTCAACTTTTAGCTCAAGTGCTACTGAAGCTGAAACCATTTTGGTTTGGATGTCTATGAGTTTTCTATTGAAACTGACTACAACCAAACCAAACTTCTTTAAAATGTTCGTGTCAATAACTGGTTAGGATATTGCCACTGACTAAATGCCACTAAAAAAATCAATGTAGGTCTAATCCCAATGACATTAGATTCCGGTTGGCCATAAGTATGGCTAACTAACCCATTTGCTGCAAACAGCTGCAGTTTATCAAAAATCTGAGAAAACAGACAAAATGTCCTCACCTATATCCACAAGACAATACATATAATTCTATTCCATATGAATACTCTCTGTCTGTCTTCTTGGTTGCCTCTATTCCATAAGAACAGTATGTGTATTCTTGGTTAGTTTTCCTGCCAAAATTTGCAGGGAGGGTTATACTTGACTGTCTTTACCACAAACTTCTGCTGGTACTAACATATCTCTTTTCTTCCAGGCAAGTTCCCACTCTTGCAAGTTGAAGTTTCTTATTGGCAACTCTAGCATCTATGATAACAGTCACATGAGGTGTCCATTAGTTGTTGCACTTGAGACCCAAGTTCGGCAATTTGTAATTGTAGGTGGCTTATGGCATCTGTATGATTCTCAAAGCTTTCCTTTATCCATCTTGCCAATGTGGTAACCTCATATATCTTGTTCGCCAGCTTAGCCAATTTTATCAGGTCTTTCTTGTTCACTGTATTTAATGTGGAGCCATAGCCATTAATATGTACGTACAATGAACCCATAATAACTTAAGTTGATCATCTATCATTTGGCTTATTGCTACTCTCTCATTTTCCTAGTAACTGTGTCAGATGTTGATTGCCTTTTGATTCCTTCAAGTAACAGGCTTAATTGCTACAGCTAATAAGTTGGCAACTTGGTATATCAGCCAATGCCTGAGAGCATTTAATTTGTCCTTAGTGAGCAGCTAGAGAATAATTCAGTAATATCTGAATTGAATGAGAATTTAACTCTCCATTTCCGCCCTAACTTGGTTAAATTTAATTTTGTCTGCTGTTACACATGAAGTTTGTGCAATTTTATCTGCATGAATCATAATGCTGTGTTTTCCTTCCAGAAAGTTCTGCATTTCATTTGTTTGGCTTTTACTGTCCATTGATTGAAGTGAAGTAGATGATATAGGTGAAAGATAAAAAAAAAAAGAAATACTTACTGGATTAGATTCTCAAGAGTGTCAAAGATTCTTTAAAGCTATAACTGCTGCAAAACTGACCATTGGGTGGCCAATGACAGTGGACAGGACTCCATAGATGTCTTGCTTGGACAAAAATCATGTGTGGTTCACCAATCTGGCAGTATACCACTATATTGCAAGTTATTGGTAATACTTTTTATTTATATAAAAAGGAATAAACTATGAAAACATCCAACAGGCAAAGAAAGTTTATTTTACCTGACAATCATATACCTCACACACAGTTCTGTATAATTCCCAAAACTTAACATAACTACTGTATAATATTCATAAGATATATTCTACATAATTGTATAATGGACAAAAAAAACAAAATGAACAACATAGACAGTCTGGAAACAAAAAAACTTTTGCCCTTAGACCAATTTTACTTTTATATGTTAAGTAGAACTAGTCTGAATTTTAGTTTTTTTTTATTTTTTGAATTTTATTTACAGAGTACTATTACAGAAATAACTAATGATTGCCTTAAATATCGGGCTATAACAGATAGTAGGCCAATATTTAAGGCAATTTTTGGTTATTTCTGTATACCAGGTTGTTCAATAAGTTTTGTCGTTCGATAAGAGGTGGCGCTACTAGGAGCGTCACTTTATTATTCTATAAATAGTACTACTATTTCATAAACACGTGTCAAGTTTCAAGTAGATCCGTCAACTCATTGTATATTTGCAGCTGTTCAAAGTCAACGTGTCATTGTATTTTTTTACGATGGAAAAAATCGAATATCGTGCAGTGATAAAATTCTTATTTTTGGAAGGTGTAGCACCAAAACAAATTCATGAACGATTGTTAAAAGTGTATAAGGACTCTTCACCTTCAATCAGAACAGTAGAAAGATGGGTTGCTGAATTTAAACGTGGTCGTACGAGTCTTGAAGACGATCCACGTGAAGGGCGTCCAAAAAGTGCATCAACACCAGAAATCGTAGCAAAAATACAGCATATGGTTTTGGAAGATCGTCGATTAACCGAGAGAGATTTAGTAGAAGCCCTAGGGATTTCGTTAGGCAGTGTGAGCAATATTTTGGCCGAAGTTTTGGGTTACAGAAAGCTGTGTGCACAATGGGTGCCGCATTCGTTAACTATGGAACAAAAACACATTCGAATGCAACTTTCTCAGCAACATTTGGAGCGTTTTAGAAAGGATAAAAAGGATTTTGTGCGTCGTTTCATCACTATGGATGAGACATGGGTCTACCACCATGATCCTGAATCAAAACAAGAGGCTAAAGAGTGGTGTGAACCCGGTACTTCGGCTCCGAAGCGTGTTAGGGTCCAGAAATCGGCCAAGAAGGTGTTAGCATCAGTTTTTTGGGATGCAAAAGGAATTTTGTTTGTGGATTACCTCCAAACTGGTAAAACAATAAACTCAGATTATTATTGTAACCTTTTGGACCAGCTAGATGTAAAAATTCGTGAGAAAAGACCTGGTTTAAAAAAGAAAAAAATCATTTTTCATCAAGACAACGCCCCCTCTCACACAGCTCAAAAAACCATTGCGAAAATCAGTAAATTAAAATACGAATTGTTGCAACATCCTCCCTATTCGCCAGATTTAGCTCCCTCTGACTTCTGGCTGTTCTCACATCTAAAAAAATTCATGCGTGGGAAACGATTTTCATCGAACGAAGAGGTAATAGCAGCCGTGGATGCGTATTTCGACAGTCTTCCGGATTCTCACTTTAGGGATGGAATCCATAAATTAGAAGATCACTGGAACAAGTGTATTGAAGTTCAGGGAGATTATATTGAATAATAAAATGTATTTCAAACCATAAAATCGTGTTTTTCTTATTGAATGACAAAACTTATTGAACAACCTGGTATGCATCGAGCTTTGAGTTGTTTATTATTAGAGTATTATTACAAATATACATAACCTTTATAATCATTATATCCAAATTTAGTCCAATCATTTATGGCAGTTGTGAGTGTATATTAGAGTACTATTATAATCTCACCTGTATACAGGGTGTATCAGAATGATGTTTTAAAAATTTGGGGGATTGTAGAGGATGAAATTTTGAATGTTTTGATATAAGGAACCCATAGCCGGAAATGTAATATAAAGTTTCTACAGCACTTTGCACTTTGCAGTCGGTTTGCTGAATGAAACAACATAACAGTATTTATGACAAGTTTTATTGAGAAAACAGTAGAGTATAATCAAACTGTACATCGAATCAGTGGCTGCACTACTTTAGAGTAAATGCTCAATGTGACGACCACCAACTTCGTTACATAATGTGCAATGACGAACCACGTTTTGTCCGACTCTCTGTAAGATGCCACGCTCCCCTCTGATGGTATTAAATGCTGTAAAAATGTGCATTTTTACAGCACTTCATACCATCAGAGGGAAGTGTGGCATCTTACAAAGATCTTACTGTGTTTGAATATACAGTAAGATCTTACAGAGATCTTACTGTATTTGGATATACAAGAACTGTTCCTACAGGTGTATATCCACTGTAAGCTCATGAACTGTTCCTACAGGTGTTGCTTACACAAGGGACTTTACATAACCTCAGAGGAAGAAGTCAAGAACAATAACATGACATCAATGGATGGAAGGGTAACTACTAAAGTGAAGGGCAGTCAAGCACTTCCTACTGCTGTAGAAACTTTATATCACATTTCTGGCTATGGGTTCCTTATATCAAAACATTCAAAATTTCATCCTCTACAATCCCCCAAATTTTTAAAACATCATTCTGATACACCCTGTATATGCTCAAGATTACAACTTTCATACAACTCAGCTCTTAAAATTAAGAAAAGCATGAATATTCCTACTTGTAATATTATATTAGCTAAAGTTAATTGGGACAGAAAACATCCACTGATAACAGGAAAAAATAAATAAAAAACTACATTTTACCAATGAAAAATTATATTTCAAACAAATATTTTCAATCTACTTAAATATATTTCTGAACCAATTTGGAATTCTTTGTGTTTTGTAACCTAAATACAATCAGTTAAGCAGACTAGAAATGTTTGTTTGAAATATAATTTTTTCACTGCTATATATTGGGTTGTTCAGAAAGTAAGTTCGTTTTTTTTCGTGGAAAAAAAACGCAATATTCTTATGATAAATAAGTATTTTATTGAATTATATGTTGACCATTTTGGTCAAATACCTGTTGTCATCGTTTCTGGTAGAAAAAATTTTTAAGAGAAAAAAATGGTTTTTTATTTTACACTATACTTCACCCCAAATACATTTCGCCTTTCTGGTCTCTTCAGTAGGGTTTCTTATAACCAGAATGTAATACAGGTTATCCATTAGAAGACACATCATTAACACAAGTACCATTGTGTTTATAGCTATTGTGTATTAGCAACTCTTCCCAGCATTCCACAGGTAATGTAACGGCATGATAACCACGGAATGCTGGAAAGAGTTGATAATACATAATAGCTATAAACACAATGGTATTTGTGTTAATGATGTGTCTTCTAATGGATAACCTGTATTACATTCTGGTTGTAAGAAACCCTACTGAAGAGACCAGAAAGGCGAAATGTATTTGAGATGAAGTATAGTGTAAAATAAAAAACTATTTTTTTTCTCTTAAAGTTAACCTGCTGGTCCTTTTGTTTTTTATACCAGTCTACGGACTTGGAATTTTTTTAGCCTCCAGAAGCCCTAAAATTTTGTCACGACCCCTGGATAGACAGTAAACATTTTTTAATTGTCAACATACAGTACTTAAAGTAAAATTCTTTCTGGGATTTGTGCTTATGTTTCTGCTTTATTAGAAGTCTGAATAAAACACATAATTTTATGAAACAATGGTTTTTATTTATGCATATCGGTATAAATATGTATTTAATGAAAAATACTTCTAAAAACTTTACACTGTAAGAATTCAATATGAGGAATGCTATTCTATTTTTATAATATAATTTTATTTCACTATTTTAGTGGTACCTGATACTTATTGAAGAAAAGCTTTATATATTTTATTGTCAAATAAATTTCTTTGAATTTGGCAACTCCAAAAAATTCAAAGAAATTTAGGTTTTATAGTAGTAGTGTGCAAACTGTGGGTCATAACCCCCAGAGAAGTCACAACCAACAGTTTGCACACTAATACTATAAAACAAAGACCTTTATTTCCAATAATTCTTACAGAAAAATAATAATACACTCTGCTGCAAAAAAAATATAATACCCTAAAAGAAAAAAAAAGATCAAGGGCCACAAAATTTGGTGTGCAAATGCTATTTGTGTAGAGAGGCAACAATTAAAATTTCTTTTCCAATGAATATATCAGTCATTTCCAGAGAACAACAGAAGAACATATTCTGGGATTCATATAAGAAGCATCTTTGGCATCAAATGACAATTTGACTATGTTTGCTGTTAGATTACATTAAATAGTCTGTAAAGATGCCCCAACAGCAAATCTGTTGGCAATATGTACAAAGTGAATTTGAGACAAATCATATCTTAGGCTTAAGAAAAGACAATTGGTCATGCAGACCTATCAGGCACCATCTTGATCAAAGTTATGTAGAAGTAAGATAATGCGGACAACAGTAGGTCCAGGACGGTGCACATAGCCAGCCCAAAAAATTGGGATATATCAGAATGAAAAGTGCTCAAATGTGCAATCAAGAGAGCAGCCATCATAACAACAATGGCATTGCTGTTCTCCATCAAAAGGCACATACTTTCCTCTACACAGCCTGTAGTACCAAAAGAGTACCATTTGGCAATGCCTAGAAGAAGCTGGAGTTCATTAAATGTGAAATTAGTGTTTATACTTTAGAAACAATCAAAAATTGAAAATCTGTGATAATTTTTTTTGTAATTGTCAGATAGCTTTAAAAATTTCAGAAAATGTTTAAATTGATGTTGTAAACAACATACTAATATAATAAATACATTACTATTGTTAATGTTTTTGTTATTGAAAAAAGTTGTGTGTGTTTATAATTTTGAAACAGACTGTAGTTGATCGGGGAGTCCCTGCCCCTAAGCTTTCAATATCTGGTCTCAACTTTCATCTATCTAATATCATTCTCAAGATTACAGAAGATCATACAGACAGAAATGACAGTGGGAATTTATAGGTCTACAATTTTTTCACACAAATTAACATCTAAAAAACTTCTCTAGTGTGAATCTTCATTAAATGAAAATGGATACCCTAAAAAATAAACTAAAAGCAAAATTAATGCTTCTATAAGATAACCTCTAAGCTGTCTCACCTAATAAGAAACTTTTATATTACTGATGATCCATATAGTGTAGTTGAACAAGACTGCAATTTAACGCATCAAGATGTAATCTTTTTATAGTGCTCAATTATAAAAGCCAATATCCTTCTTTGAAGTTTGATAAAGATGGTCTGGAGTTGAGTAAGTACACATCATCATCTATTCTTCATACTTCAAGTTTGATACTAACAAGAAAGTATTAGGCATAATCAAGAATATCTATCAGCTCCCCAATGCTGGACAGTTTGCTGAGCTCTACTTGACATTTGCCAAGATTTCAACTCTGAGAGCCTTCAGCAAATATATCACTGAAATTTTTCAGAATGTCAAAGATCTCATAGTTTGAAATGACTGAAAGGTAAAAATTTTGTTCAACAGACTAATCTGAATAACAGTTTTTACTCTGAAAATTGACCATTATGACAGTGCTGAACAAACAGGGAAAGTAATCCTGAGTGTGGCTGTTTCTCTCTTAATCATTATCACACACTTGACTAGTTCTCATTAGCAGTGTTGCTTACTATGCAGCTTACTACCCTTGGAAATGTTTCATTGTATCTACCCCCTTTTTTGACATTGAAGAATAATGTCTTCTATGTCCAATGTAACCAAAATACCATTGTTTCAATTTGTGCTTAAATTTTTATAATAATCACAATAAAAGCAACACATTTCAACAAGTCTATCATGTCTCTCCTCTCTTCTTTTGTCACAGTTCTACAACTAATATATAATAAAAGCTTATCCATATTTTTCAGAATTAGTGATATACTTGATGAATTTCTTAAATATTAATGGAATAGAACTATCTACATTAAAATTGAATTCAAATTATACAACATGGTTTTGACCTCTCTAACTTAGTCCATTGTACTTTAAACCAGTTTACTGAAATCTTGTAATTGTCTTTCTGTTGATGATAGAATCTTCTAATAGTTTTGCACTATTTCATGTGATTAAAATAATTTATAAGTCATTTCATCAACCTTATGAAAATTCAAAATATATTTCTCCAATGATTGCATTAGGGGAAATAAATATTTTGAACTTTTTTTCATGTGACTTTATAACAATAAAATCTGAATCATTGGGTAAATAACTATGTTCACTTAACAAAAATTTCATTTCAATTGATTAAGCTTTTATTTCTGTATTTTTCATCAATTTAAATAAACTTAAAACAGTTTTAATATTTTTGTTTTGTCTGGTACATGAATCTGAGTACATTATTATTTTTTTATGATTTTTTAGCACAAGCAATTATTTATTGTAACATCACAATGCTGGGTTGTAATTTTTAATAATTTTGTTTAAATTTATTTAATTTAAAATATATGCTCACCACCTCAAATTAGTAGTGTCTTACCCCTGTAATTTTCCTGTTATCAATAGTCATGCCGGTCATCTATCTAACTCCTTTTAGAGGAAAAGTTTTGAATTGAAATAATGTGACTTCAGGCTTGCATTGAAAGTTCATATATAGTTAATTGGGCCTTCTGCCCCTAAACTTTCCATTTCTGGTTGTGAATTTCATCTATCTAACTCTGTTCTGAAGATTACGGAAGGACAGACAGGTGGATGACAGTGAAAATTTATAGATCTACAATTTTTTCAAATTGCAACCCTCCAAGTTAAACATGATAAAAATTTATTGAGAACCATGCAATCCTTCAGTCTTTGGCAAAACTAACTTACAGCTTACATCTTTGTTGAAATCACAACAGCCAAAATTATAGACATAAGTTTCACTTGTAATAAGCTATTGACATAGTATTTTGAGAAAGGCTAAGGCTTTTCCTAATTTTACTGCCTGGAACATTGCAATCATAAAATCCTTCTAAGATAAAACTTCATTTTTATAACAACAGTTGTATATTCATATACCAGTTAACTGATAGGTATCCCTAAAATATTTTTTTCAAAACAGGATCATTTTATCCATTTTGCCAAATACGTAAAGAAGTGCAATAATGGCTTCTTACTGTTATGTTTAGAATAATGCCTTTTTGTCCATGTAAATAAGTAATTTTGCTTAACTTGATTTTCTAATTTATAAAATGAATAAGAAATAATAATGATGAATGAGAAAAAAATACCTTAATAAAAAACAAAAGCATTGATAGTTAACATTTAAAAAATGGCTAATATGAATTTTATGATATTTTGTGAAAATGTAAATTACCATGTTCAAGTTATTAAAACAAACTCAAGAATAACTCATTTCAAAGAACTAGTCTTTCATTTTCTCCAGCACTGTTCAATTTGGAAAGTCTAAAGGAGGATTATAAAGAAACTTGAATTCACTTGTTAGGAGGAAAGGTTTCAGTACTGGAGTAAATGACAGGTTAATTGCTTCAAATAAAAATTAACAATCTATACTCGAAAAATGCAACATCAAACTTTAGTGTTAAAAAGGAATCAAGAATACAGTACTTTAGTAGTGACAGAAGTGAATAAAATTAAAAAATAAATAGCATATCTTTAATCTAGTGAAAGTACAGTAGTTAACTTACAATGAAGTAATCACTTTTAGTTCATAATTTCTAAAGAAAATACAAATAAGTAATACAAAAGAATAAGTTATCTGCTTTTTTAAATAATAAATGAAAATGATATTATTCAATTACAAAATTTAAGAAAAATTCTTAAAAATAGGCAATACACAAAAGTGTCTTCTAACTTTTATCTCTTTGCATGTACACGAAGAAATTAACAGTTCCACAGCAGAGTTGCCCTTTCCTCTGAGACTACTCATCCGCCTCAATATGTAAAACATTAAAAACATCCCTCTGGCAACGGTACAATCAAAAAATAATATATATATACGTTTGATAATTGTCTATACATTTTATGTATCCTCTATTTTTAAGAATTTTTCTTAAATTTTGTAACTAAATTTATTTATTTGTCTTGGCAATTTTTATCAAATGATATTATTCAATTTATAAAAAAGTGAATCAGATATAATAATACAATAGCCCTTCATAATACTGTTCATTCAGATATATCACATTACATTTTTTTTTCTTCCAAATATGAAAGGCAGTTATATCTAGCCAATAATAAATAGATACATTGGTTATATCATGCTATCTGATATAGCACTCATTTGTCTCCTTATACACACCATATAATGAAGGGCTATTGTAAATATATAATACTAATATTTATAATATTGTATTTTATATTTTTATTGAAAATAATAATTATTTACTTATTTTATCTTAACAATATATAAATTTCCTCTTCTAAAAATAAATAAATAAAACTCATTTTTTTACTTACTAAATTTTACTCTAAATCAACTGTAAAAATTTAATCAGTTAAAAATAAGAAATACACTCATTGGATCCTCTCAGTAGAACAGAATACAAGTAACAGTTTGAGGAAGATAAGGAATTAATTATTGAATTAGTTGTCTTGTTGCTTCCATGTCAAAATATTCAGCATTAATCAGAACATATTGTGTACTATTTATCCTCAAATCTTCAGAATCAAATAATTAAATCTTTAAAAATTAAAAAGCTCTTCATGAGCTGCTTCATTTCAAAAATAACTATTAGACAGGGCTAACAATATCTAACATTTTGTTGAATAAGCAGATAGGATAAGCATAAATTTCATCATAAATTATTGATAAATTTGACCCTAAAAGAGCCATCTCGTATTAAACTATAATTCATAAATGTCATCGTTTCACAATATTAACATTTATGTTATAGGCATATATAAATTTAATTGGTATTATTATAAAATGATCTAATCATTAGTTATCAAAAGCTAATAATTATCAATAATGCAAAATTATTCTAATTATTAAATAAATTAACATAGTTGTTCTTTACCTTTTTAAAGAGAGACTTCCCATTTTTATCAAAAAAATTCTTGTCTATACTTTTCATATATCAATATAAAGACATAAGAATATATATGATGTATATCTTCTTACCAGTATGATGTATTTTACTCTAATAAAATTATAATTGTCTTACAGTTTTTTGACAGTACAAGTTATGTGTCAAGCAAAACAAAAGTAAAATATTACAGATATTTACTGTTATTAAATTAAATGAATGTCAACAAACTCAATTTATTGGTGTTAATGATCACAAAAAAGTGCTTTTAATAGACACAAACAAAAATTTAATCTTCAGAGAAATGGTTGTAGGACAAATAAAATTTTTAAAAAAAGAACACTTTGAATTTAAAGTCTCAAGTGCTATTCAAAATCAAAACAAATCACCAAATAAAATATTTTTCACATCAATAAAAAAGAAGCACATTTTGTAAAATTAAACAAATATATGATGTAATTTAAAACATACAATGACCTCCAGTATTTAAACAGATTAAACAATTATATTTTAAATTTAATAATTTATGAAATTATTTGAAATTAGAAAATATGTGGCATGATTGAGAAGATTGTTATTAACCTCTCTTTTACTACATATTTAGCAACAAATAGAAATAAGGTCCTATAAATTTCAACTTTTTCCATTCTAGACAAAGCTGTACAATACTGTTTTGTCTAGAATGGAGTAAAGCAAAGGATCAGTGGCAGAGTGAGAAGCTAGCATTATAAAACTGGTATACTCACCACATTAGCAATGAATTTGTAAAAAGTTTAAATTTATAGAAGTAACCTTTTGGGCAGATATATGAACTATAAGGATGCCACAGTATTACCCACAGTGTGGAACTACAGTAGAGCATCGATTATCCGAATCAATTGGGAACTCGGGTTGTTCAGAAAATCGATTTTTCGGATAACCAATTATGTACGAAATAATATATTAACCTATCCCATGTTGAAAATTGTTCAAATCCTGGCACGTCCTTAAATACCCTCTTGTGGTCACGCCATTGCTGCCAGCTAAAACACGCACACCAACAAAAATAATATTGGAGGAGCCCAAGACATAGCCAAAGAATATAGCACCACAGCACTAGCAGAAATTTAAATTTGCCAATTGGAAAGCTTTCAGTTGATCAATATTCAGATAATCAATGCTCTACTGTATATAGTTAAAAAGAACTTATTGGAGAATAATGCCAGAGCAGGATATAAAACAAGTCAAACAGTGTTCAACTTTCAATTGGAATATATCCATAAAACGGTACCATCAACCAATTAGAAGTCAGTGGAATTCTATGTCATCTTGTGAAAATTGCAAAAGATGAACTTTTATGCACGTTCGCACTATTTCATCTCTCACTCTCACCTTTCTGGTGCTTGTGAAGTTATTTGATTAATTTTAACATTAGTCGTAAACAACTAAACTACAATGCTTTGTTTCCATCAATTTATGCACAAAAAAGTGTTTACTTTCAACACTCAGTGGCAGCACCATTATAATAAAACTTTGCTAGTGGAGCCAGATTGCCACCTCAATCCAAGTGTAAAAGCAAATAGGTCACATGACTAAAAATAACTATGGCGAGTGTTTTTACACTAGTGGAGTCTCAGTTTAACAAGGTTAATTTAATAATTAAAAATAAAGTAATTTGGTTATAGGTGGGCTTAACTGCCTATAATTTGTTGTACAAATATGGTATTTGGTTATAGATGGGCTTAACTGCCCACCAATAACCAAATTTAATAATTAGAAAATAAATTTAATTTTAAACTTAAATTTGGAATATTCTGGAAGAAAAGATTAGCCTAAAGTATAACTTGAAATGTGTTGCCAGTTATGCTACCTGTATCTTGACTGATGTTTACTTCCAGAAATATTAATTATGTAATTAATTCAGATATAACCATACTGGTTATCCACTAACTATCTGATCTGTTATACATACTATGTTTCATTTAGAAAGCTATTCAAATTGATAATTACACAAGGTGGACAAAGTATTTTCCCTGATTATAAAACTTTCATTTTTCAAATCTGTTAAAGTTGTGTTTGGTTTGTGCCAAAAAATAAAACATTAAAATTTTTTCAGTTTTCCAGTTTTTTTTCCTTTTCCTACTCCTTTGCAGAATAACAATAGAAGCTAGCATGTACCAGGACATGTTCGGAGATTTTTGTAACACTTCAACTGAATAAGGAAAAATCACTGGATAATTTAACAAAATGGTGGTGAAGGATCAGATGGAGGTCTGGATAATGTAACTGGCAACACTTCTGAATTGTAAATGGCAGTTGTGAGTTCAAGTTTTGCTCTGGGTCAATTCTTTTCTCCCAGAATTTTCTAAATTAATTAATAAATGTTAATTTATTTATAATTATTACATTTAATAAGAGATGCTGCCTAATATCTATCTCTAGACCAAATTATTTAGCATTTAATTATTAATGGTAACAGTAATATAGCCTGATCTAATCTGGCAATTGTTTGGCTTTTATTAATGTCTCAACAAGTGTACCTGATGTTGGAACACTAAGGAAAAAGATAACACATGCTATTACTTCTATCTGTGCAAAAATATTGGAAAAAGCATGGCAAACTAGTTGAATATTGGTTAGATGTACAGTACAGTAGGATCACAAAGGAGTGCACATGTGAAAGTTTATTAGTATGTGAAAAAAATTTCATATCTTGCCTTACATTCTGACATTCTGTTTATTGTATCTGTAATAATTTTTGTTTAATAAAATTTTATAAGACTATAATACTTTACACTCACTCTGTATATCAGAATTTTTATAGTTTTGCACTATATAATTTTTGATGTTTTCTTAATATTCATACAAACATTTCCAAAGCATAAGCATATATAACTGTTTTCTTTATGACCATTTCATTGCAATGTGAAAATGACATTCTTAAAAATTGTTTTTGTTTGTTTATATCATATTTAAGACAACTAAAATAAAAATACTAAATTAGTATATACAGTTTCAATTTAAGTTAGAATTCAAACTAACTATTTTTTTGTTTTACAAGAATTTTTTATTCTGTATAGGAAATATTTTCCAGTAATGCTACAGAAAAATTATTTATGTAGATTCTTTTTACATTTTACAAGTCTCTTCTGATTCTCATTACATTTTCAGTCTTTTAGTTACATCTGCATCTATATCATAATTATCCTTGAGTTTATTCTTCTAATTATACATTTCCTGTATTATAATATAAATTTAATTTTGAAAATTATTTTGTTTTTGATTTTGACTCCAAATGCCAAATTTTTCTTGTTTGCTTTTTTTATTTATAATTATGGGTACGTTCGTAAAGTCAAACGAGTTAAATGCGTTAGTAACGAATCGTTCGAAAAGTCTAACGAAATAAGAATAATGATGACGTCATTCTTGTTTAACTCATTTGACTTTATGAACGTACCCTATAATAGGTCTATTAATCTCCTTAACATTTTCATTCACTTCAAAATTTATAATCAATGCTATGTTTTATGAAATTTCTTCTCTTCACAAAACACTAGGATCTAGTTTTCTGTTTTATAGTTTAACCCATAAAACAAATGAAATCAACTTTGAAGCAGCAAGTTTTCATCTATAATAAACTGATGAATATTCAATATGAAATAAAGAAGATAGAAGACAGTCCAGAGCAGTGAGGAAGTCGTAGAGAGGTTGAATAATTTCACACCCCTACCAGAAGACTTCATCATGTAATGGACTATCAAGTATAGTATCCATCTGTCTTATCTTAAAATAGCTTTCAATTTTAAAAAAATTAAAATAAAGAAATGATTAATGTATTTCTTCTAACATAAAACCAGTTAAACCATCAATATGAAATATGATTAATATAAAGAAATTGCTTTTTGCCCTTGGTTTAATTAAATTCATTAAAAACCTACTGATGTGAGGTGGGAGCACAGACCCTCATCTATTAAATGATGAAATATATAGTCTTAATACTAACATCTGGTTAAGAAGTGATGTAATGAAGGTTGGCCATTAAGATGTTTGTCACCACTTGTTCTCCAGATGTTGCCTGTAACACACCTCCCTCATAACTGCTCTGCATCTTGTAGCAATGCTATCTTCAAACTCCATCTTACTACTGTTATGGTATGTAGATATAACTTATTTTGCAAAACAATTACCTTATTATTCCACTAATTTTAATACTGTTTATAATAGTAACCATTATGTCAAGCTACCATATAACATTATGAAGCCACCTTAAGCCTGTCTCCTCTACACCCATTTATTGCTCAATGATCATACCTTTATAACGGTTCCTTTGTCTTGTATAATTTTAAGTATCTCACCTTTTTATATATGTATAGCAACTGAAGAGGGACTATTCCAATAGTCCGAAATGCATTTTGGTTATTTTGATTATTTCATGTTAATTATTAATTTAATTGATTTTAATGTACACCCCTTCTTGTTTTATTGAATTTATTCAATTGATACCTGGGTGAACATCAACAGCACACTGCTATATATAACAACTAACCTCTAAAAACCAATGTCCGCATGTTTTCTCCAAAAAAATACAATATCACAAACGTTTTTGAACATAAAGTTCTTCCTCAGGCGAGAAACGGACGAAAAATTGTATAAAATTCGATGGAACACTTTCTGAAAGAGCTCCGTAAAACGATTCAAAAAAACCTCGTGCATATGACGACATCGTTGCACATGCGCCTTCCTCAGAAGTAAAAAATCTCTCTATTAACATCCGTTGTATATAAATGCTTGCCAAGCGTAGCAAACATTGGCAAGCACGAGGTTTTTTCGAATCGTTTTCCGGAGCTCTTTCAGAAAGTGTTCCATTGAATTTTATACAATTTTTCGTCCGTTTCTCACCTGAGGAAGAACTTTATGTTCGAAAACGTTTGTGATATTGTTTTTTTGGAGAAAACGCACCGACATTGGTTTTTAGAGGTTAGTTGATACCTGGGTGTTTGTGCTTATTATCACTGATGTGATAAGTCCTTATTCCCACCTCACATTAGTAGGTTTTTAATTAATTTAATGAAATATGATATTACATCTTCTTTCAAAAATTACAAGAATGGTTTTGACATGATTAGAAATTTAATTATATGTAATTTAAACATCATAGTAAAATCAATTAAAAGAACTAATTTAGATTATATAAATACAATTGATATTTTGTCCCAGTAAAAAAGCTATGAAATACAGTAGCCCTTCATTATATCATGCATTGAGCAATACATCAGATCTAATATATTGCTCATTGGATACATACCAGTAGAAATTCAATAAATGATGATTTTTAAAAATTATTGTCTAAAGTGCATTTATATTTGGAAAACAAAAAAACCACAATAAATCTGAATGAGCAATACAACAAGGGACTACTATAATATGTTAATTACTGTATTTAATAATATTTATATTTTAAAGATAAACTGTAAATGTTGCTATTAATATTATAATAATAATATTTGTAATCAGAATGATAATAAATCATACCTTTCAATACAACTTTCTGTCTTTCTTCATGAGCTAAATCTTCATCAATATTAGAGTTATCATCAGATCTTCTGTTTTTAAGACCTTCTTCTAACATTGCTTCTATTTCTTCTTCTGGAATGTCACTATCTGTGTCTGTATTACTATTATCATTTTCATCCATTCCACCTCCTTCTACTTCATCTAAAATATCAAATTCTACCATTTTCTTTGAAGTATCACTTTCAAGCCCATTTGTATCACAGTTCATTGTATTATCCCTATCATAGAATTTATCACAGTGTAATTTTTTAGATGGTGGTTCAGTTTCTCCCTCGTCAGATGATATTCTTTTTACAAAAGATGCTGTACTATCACTGCTAGCAGGCTGACTAGTATCTATCCCACCTCCACCATGTCCAAAGTCCAACCATTCTGCATCCAACTGATTGGACGAATGCATGGGTAGGGGTAGGTTTATGTCTTGATCTAAACCTTCGTCAGATAATGAATTCTGAATATCACAGGAGTTTGTTTCGGCCATTCTTGTTCCTTCTAAAGAAATTAATTTACCTAAAACAGGAAAGGAAGATATAACGCACTGCCTGATGCTCTGATAAAGAAAGAGCTTATATTTTCTTAATACTCTTTCCTCAAAAGGTCATCTGCAATGCATGAAATATCATCGAGTAGGAAGACTACCTGAAATAAAGAAATTATTCAGATTAAAACAATTACATTTCTATTTAACATAAAATTAACATTTAATAATGTTCAAAAATGAGTTATTAAAAATATTTATATATATATTTTTTTGAAGTGTATAATTTTATCAAACAAAATTACACAAATCAGATATATTAATATAAGACTTACTGTTATTACTACAATAATATTTTCTTCTGCTATTATTATTTATATTATTATTATATTCCTGTATTAAAATATTCAACCATTAATTCTATTTTACCTTACAATATAACTTATAACCAATATTTAAATAGTAAATAAAAACCATTTTATAAAAGTCAGTATACTCATTTAACAATATAACAACAACAGCAGAAGCAAACTTTAAAAATTTTACATAATTTTGGATAATATTGAAAAAATGTGAAATAAAATTAGCAAAATTGGCAAATCTTGTCACCACCATTTTTAATAGATTACGTTAAAAATACAGCTACACAATAATGTTATCAATATTTTTTATTAAATACATTAAATATATGTTCTAAGATAAAATTGATCAAAAACGTTAAGTCAATACTATAATTCCCCAACTATAATCTACTAGGAGCATTTACAATAATCTGCAGATGCAACTTTTCATTGACAAAAAAGCTTATCATCATATAATCCACAAGAATGATTTTTTATTGAAAAAAGTTTGTCCTCATAAAATTTATATAAGTTTACTTCAAGTTTATTTGCTTTCTCAATGTATCAATAATAAAATGATGTAATTTGTAAGGATATTTAATAAATGTAATTATAAAATGTAGTTGACTCCAATTTGCCACTTCTCAACTTAATATACCAGTACTATATGTTTCTTGTCTAGTTTAAAATGTATAAGTGAGCTCTATAATGACCTCTTTATTTCTAGACTTTATCAGACACAAGACTAGATTCAATATATCAATTTATTTTTAATATTTTTAATAGTATATATGTTGGACTTGCAATGCCTCCTCAGCTTTTTTACAGATTTTCTGCAAAATTCACATATTTACAACTCCAAAACATACAAAGAAATTTTAACAATTGACAATTTTGACAACTTTATCCATTAAGTATTCAATTAAAAGCATTGGAACCATGTTTAGAACAATGTGAAACACAATTAACACAGTAAAGTAATATACAAGCTGGCCAACTGTTATAACTACAATGTATAAAAGACACTTAAAATAACAAAGTAATACACACCACTCCCAAATTAATACCTTTCTCACCCCTTTTTTTTGGGGCAAAGAAGCTTCACACAAGTTTTCCCACTCATTTTTTGACAGTGACTACTTCCTCTTAGAGCAGTTTAACCAGACAAAAATTGTTTTGTACTAATTTTTAGATGCACTACCACTTTGCAATTTAAACTGTGTCACTAACACAGCCCACTATCGTTACATATACTCTTGTGCACTCCTCATATTTAGCTATTTAGCAGAAGAAAATATTGCAATTTTAATAAATATATTTATTAAAATTATATCTTTTTACTAATTTTTATTTAAAATATTGCAATGTTTTTGCCTATACCCTATATACAATATGAAGCAAAAGTAATAAGCAATTGTTGTTATACAAATTTGAATTTTAAAGATTAGCTAATAAAAAACACACAAATGATCTCAAGACAACTTGGCATAACTTTTTATGTTCATTATAACTGTCAAATGCCATTGCCATTTGTAAATAAAATAAAATTTGGCAAAATTTGTTTTAAAATTATTACAACATAATAAATAAATTTATTGTTGACAAATTAACTAAAGATAGAGCAATAAATTACATTTTAATAGACTAAATTTTGACATCAGATAACATGGTATAAAATAGGTCTTACAATCTATAGATATGGTAACAATAGCAATTATAAAATGGAGTAATTTGTAACATTAGAAATGCAATTTATACTGGATTATAACTGAGGAAATTATAATGGCTTAATTATAAGTGAAATTAGTTCATGAATAAAGCTTTTTAAACAAAATTTTTAATTTTCATAAATGGAAAAAATATACAAGCTGCAGCCAATGTTATATGATATTATGTGTGGCATATATCTTCTTGTTTTAAGTAAGTAGCATATATATTCTCTGCTTTTGAGAAAATTTAAACTTTTAACAGGTTAATATTTTGAAAAATTGCTATTATTAATAAAATCTCTGTGCAATAATTTTGTTTATTAAAAAGCTATTTAAGTGTAAATCCAATTCAAAATGATGTTCTTAAAGAAAAAACATTTTCTAAAAAGATTTCAAGAGAGCTTGAAATCTTTATGAACTGAATAATTTCATATTACTTTATTTTAGTACATGTATGGTTTAATAATTTTCATAAACATATTTCTTGAAACAATTTAGAATTTTGAAACACCATATTTAATGATAAGTTTATTCTACAGAAAAGAAATCTGACTAATATCTCATCAATTCATTTCATGAAATGCATTTTAATAAAAAAAACTGTGCTAAAGTTTTATAACATATAATGTCAACGTATGTAATATACAGGGTGACCCAACGAAAACAAAACGGCGGAGTTATCGTGTTCGTCCAAGCAAATCGCTCGAACAGGTCAATTTTAATCTCAAGGGGGACATTTTCTGCAATGAAGATTTTGCAATTCTGAATACAACAGACAACAAAATTTTTAAAAACTTATTCATTTTTTATTAACTAAACAAACATTTATTTCGGCAAAAAGTAACGATAGTGGAAAAAACAATATTGATTTTATTTTTATAATATGAAAATACATTATGAAATGGAAGAACTATCACATACTGTATATAAAAAGCAAACAATGCTAAATAATTTATGAGAAAAATATGCTTGTATATATATATATATAACTTTACAATATGAGATTTAAGTAATTTTATTTTTAATATTTCAATACTGTAAGGTACTCATTATATTAATATTTTATGACAAAAATAATTTTTAACATAAGTCACTTCTTATATCACAGACTATTATAGATATAATAATATTTTTTATGTATAAATATTAACAATGACCTCAATTTACTAAATAAATTTTTTAAAATGTTTTAAGCTGTATAAATTTATATGGATTTAAATAAATAGTGCCGCATTTTATGGCATAAGAGACGGAACTTTTATCCAGAAAAAAATACTCAAAAATCACCATGTCTTATATGTCAAGTTGCAATCTCCCATTGATTAATGAATTCCCCAGAATACCTTCAATAGGAGACAGATAAATACCTACATATTTTTTCGTACGTATTCTTCACCAAAAGGAAGTCAGACTTGTATGCCGTAAAATATGGTACTTTAAAATAAGAATATTTTAAATGGTGAATAAAATTTCATTGCCTATAAGCAAAATTTTTAAAGTTCATTATGCCTATAGTTATTAGAAGGATTTGGTTGTTTCTGTATTAATTTGTAACTCTCATGATTTTGAACGTGATCGATTGCAATGTTCACCAGACGCAGAAATTCCTCCACGTCGAAAGCGTAATTTGTAAATTTTGCATGATCTCCCAAAGTTGGATGATGACCCTCATCTTCCGGATATAATAATTTCATTTTTTCCCAAGTTATGTATTTTAATCCTCACAGACGAGCCAAGTCCAAGTAACAATTTTTATCGTCACAATGATATATTTCAAAAACAACTGCCCAATCAGGTTGAAATAACATATAAGTCAATCCTGCTCCATGAATCCCAATTAAGATATCAGTATTACGGGTTCTGTGGCTAACAAAAAACGCACTCCCAGACGTGAACTTCCAGTAAGAAACGAAGCGACAGAGATTGAGATTTTGGGGCAAGTTGCTGCAGACCCAACTTTAAGTATAAAGAAGCTGGAGGCTGTGACTAGCATAAGCAGAACATCTATTTGCCGGATCCTCAAAACTCACAAGTTTCATCCGTACAAAATTAATTTAGTTCACCAATTAAATAAAAATGATTTTGATCGGCGACAACGGTTTTGTGAAATTATGACAGAAAGATTAAGAGTTGACGTGGATTATCTTTTTAACATTTGTTTTTCCGACGAGTGCACGTTTTTTTTAAACTCAATGGTTAATCGTCACAATTGTCGATATTGGTCAGATAATAACCCAAGCATATTTCGTGAAGTTCATAGCCAAACTCCACAAAAACTAAATGTGTGGGCCGGAATNCAAAAATTTCATTTCAATTGATTAAGCTTTTATTTCTGTATTTTTCATCAATTTAAATAAACTTAAAACAGTTTTAATATTTTTGTTTTGTCTGGTACATGAATCTGAGTACATTATTATTTTTTTATGATTTTTTAGCACAAGCAATTATTTATTGTAACATCACAATGCTGGGTTGTAATTTTTAATAATTTTGTTTAAATTTATTTAATTTAAAATATATGCTCACCACCTCAAATTAGTAGTGTCTTACCCCTGTAATTTTCCTGTTATCAATAGTCATGCCGGTCATCTATCTAACTCCTTTTAGAGGAAAAGTTTTGAATTGAAATAATGTGACTTCAGGCTTGCATTGAAAGTTCATATATAGTTAATTGGGCCTTCTGCCCCTAAACTTTCCATTTCTGGTTGTGAATTTCATCTATCTAACTCTGTTCTGAAGATTACGGAAGGACAGACAGGTGGATGACAGTGAAAATTTATAGATCTACAATTTTTTCAAATTGCAACCCTCCAAGTTAAACATGATAAAAATTTATTGAGAACCATGCAATCCTTCAGTCTTTGGCAAAACTAACTTACAGCTTACATCTTTGTTGAAATCACAACAGCCAAAATTATAGACATAAGTTTCACTTGTAATAAGCTATTGACATAGTATTTTGAGAAAGGCTAAGGCTTTTCCTAATTTTACTGCCTGGAACATTGCAATCATAAAATCCTTCTAAGATAAAACTTCATTTTTATAACAACAGTTGTATATTCATATACCAGTTAACTGATAGGTATCCCTAAAATATTTTTTTCAAAACAGGATCATTTTATCCATTTTGCCAAATACGTAAAGAAGTGCAATAATGGCTTCTTACTGTTATGTTTAGAATAATGCCTTTTTGTCCATGTAAATAAGTAATTTTGCTTAACTTGATTTTCTAATTTATAAAATGAATAAGAAATACAGTAGAGCATCGATTATTCAAATATCGATCAACCAAAATGTCAATTAACCAAAAGCTTTCCAGTCGGCAAATTTAAATTTCTGCTAGTGCTCTGGCACTGCAATCTTTGGCTATGTCTTGAGCTATGCCAATATTGTTTCTGTTGGTGTGCGTGTTTTAGCTGGCAGCACGGCACAACCATGAGAGGGTATTTATGCCAGGATTTGAACGAATTTCTGAGAGGGTGCCAGGATTTGAACGAATTTCAACATGGGCTTGGTTAATATATTTTCTCATACATAATCAGTTATCCAAAAAATTGATTTTCCGAACCCATCCCCAATTGATTCAGATAATTGATACTACTGTACTGTACTCTACTGTACTTCCTATAGAAGTACAAGTACAAAGGTCATTCAAGGTTAAACAAGACTTTTATTTCTACACACCAAAAGGAATGTCCAAAACATGTGTAAACTACGCCAATTTTTCGAAATACCCTCCATCTGTAGCAGTCAGATGAACATGTCCATGTGTTTCATTTGTCACCAGCTCTCGTCCTAAACCAAATTGTCGACACCATTTGTATATACTCTTGCCTGCAATAGTGTTTGTTCCCATACTGTGCACTCGATATTCTCAAAATTTCAGCAGGTTTAACCTTTTTCCTTCATGAGAAATTTGATTACACATTGCTGTTCCACCGTTGCGGACACATTACCTTCTGCCATGATTGCTAAAACTGCTACGCGTGCACAAAATATGTCATGCTTGCTACAGAAATCTTGGGATGGATAATGCTACTCCCTCTTTGGGTTTTACAGTTACTTTTTGAAATTATAGGCCAAAAGTCTCATTTAACCTTGAATGACCCTTGTAATATTTTTTCAAAAAATCTGTTTTAAAAGATATATTTTTTCAAAAAGTAATATAAAAATGTGATATACCTAAAATATTCAGTAATGACTTTAAATAGGTTGCACATATTAAATTTAAATCTTTATTTAAAAATAAATTAAAAGCTCTAGAGATACAAAACACACTATATTATTTTAAAGAACTTCAAAATATGCTTTGGTTGCAAGAGCACAATATGTTTTCCTTACAACTCTCTGTATATTAACTATCTATTTTAATCATATTTAATTAAGAAATAATATGTAATAAATTAAAAAGTATATAAGAATTGACAATATATGCATATCACATAATAAATTCGTTTTGTGCCTTTTCATTTATGGTTTATATTTGCTATTATATTATATATCAATATGAATGAAATAAAATTATTTTTAAAAAAAATATTTTCAAATCCATTCAACTCTTAAAATATATTACTAATTTTTGTGATTTAACCTTATATATAAAAAATTAACCATTATAAAATTTCATCTGTTATTTCAGATGAAATTTTATTTTGCATTTTTTGAAACTTTTGTTGATGCAAAAAAACTCAAAAAATTATTTCAGAGAACTTTCAAAATAAACTGTTCATGGATACAAAAATTTCTATGTTCTGCAATTATCAGTTTGGCATTACTCCTCAGTGGATTTACTAAGCGCACTGAGGAGCAATGTCAGATATTCTCTGAAGAAAGAAATGAATTAAAAGGATTCGCACCAAAAAATATACAACTGAGACTGCTTAAGAACCCAGAAATGAAAAAGTAATGGATAAAACTGAACCCCTGGAATTCTGGATAAGCATGAACCTATAATTTCAGTTGAAAGATCATTTTCTGAATTGAAGGATACAATGTTTTGATAGAGACTGAATTTGACTTTGGATAATTTGGAGGTAACATATATTGTGAAATACAATTCATTATCATAATTTCAACTGTTAATCTACTTTCTTGTATTTGAATATAGCAGAAAATGTTTTTTAGATTAACCTATCTCCACCACTTATCATGAGTTTTTTCTCACAAATTGTTGATCACTTCAGTGTGCACCTTTTCCCAACCTCTTTAAACCAATATTTGCATCTCAACTTTCTAAGCTTACCAAAAAAAAAAAAAAAAAAAAAAACATCTCAAACAGTTAGTTTTAATGTTTCATATTAATTTAAAATGATGAAAGACATATAAACAGAATATTCAAATTTTAACAGAAACTCTTTAATTAATGTTTGTCAAAAATTAAAAGTGTCTGTTCTCGGGAAATTATAATCCAAAGCAAGCAATAAAATACTGCTGGATTTTTTCAGGCTATTTCTAAGCTAAAAATTTAATCAATTATGTAATTTAAATTAAAAATAACGTCATTTAGTTGAACATATTAATTTTTAATTATTTGTTGTTTGTTTAGTTATGGGAATGAAACACTTGGGCAATCTGCCTAGGGGGATGCCTTCCGGGAGGTCTTTTTAAGGAAAACTGGCTCCTACTTAGGCGTTACAGACGTGGAGAAAACTATGAAAACTCCACATGGCCAGCCTGTCCAAGCAAGCCATGAACCCATGACCGAACTCCTAGTGTTCAGGGAACAAAGACCACTTGGCCACTGGTGGGCCTAATTTTTAATTTTAACTCCATATTTTTATAAAAAATTAACCTAATTTTTTAAATAATTACAAGATAACGGCCTTTTCATATCTCTATACAAAATTGCACTGCTGATTAACATACTGATGACTATCGTCGCACACAAATTCACTAAGCATATAATTACATAATGCATATGATAGACAAGTGATGATACATTACTGTACTCAAATGTTCAGTTAATTAAACAATTTTGAAAAATTATTGTTGTGTTTTCAACACTGATTAAAAAATTTTTTTTGCAATTTTTGCTTGTTTATAGATTTTTATACGGCAAACTTTGATAATGGTTTTTATTGTAATAATGAAGAGGAGAAAAAACAGTCAAAACTTGATAAATAAAGATAAATACTCTTCTCTATCACCCTGAATACAATTTTATTTATAATGAAAACTTTCTAATTTTTTAAAATTATATTATTATTATAGAATATTAATAAAATGCTTAAATTAAATACTTTTACTCATATTTTATAAATCAGCGGTCCCCAACCTTTTTATCTCCACGGACCGGTCAACGTTTGATAATTTTACCGCGGCCCACTGAGGGGGAACGTTGATTTTTTATATTTTAGATTGATTTAATTTAATAATTTTAATTTAATTGTATTTAAACATGTCTTCAAAATACAGTTACACCAAAAAATAAATATAATGTGATTTAACATTTTAACTCACTAGAACGCTAAATCAATGAGAACCCTGAGCACGTTTCTTTGTAACGCGACAGTTCCATCTGGAGGAAGTAGGAGACAATAACACCCGAAGCGTGTTTCTTATGTCCAGTTTATTTCGTTGTTCCGAGAGAAATACACCATAGTAAATAAAACGGAAATAATTTAATGTTCCTTGGGCGGCCCAGTCCCATTTGATCCACGGACCGGTACAGGTCCGCGGCCCGGGGGTTGGGGACCACTGTTATAAATTATGTAGCTAACTTATCTTTCTTTTAAAATTTTGCAAGCACATAAGCTGACAGCACTAAACATTATAAATCAATTGTATATGCAAAGTACAGGCATACTTCAATTAACAAAGAGAATGTGTTCAACAAACAAAATTACTTTAAGAAAAACTTTGTTCTCACAGGTATAAATACTATGGCCTTAATAGAAATACATGCTTATGTAAAAAAAATGAAACACTTTAAAAAAAAAAAGTTTTATTAAACAAAAAGTTAATATCATATTCCAAACCAAGTATAAAATTACATTTTAAAAATTAAGAATATGAAGTTGAATGTTTATGCTTTTATTTGTCTTTCATTTAACAATTACCTGTACGGATTTATTGCAATTTACACTGATTGCTTTAATAACACTTCTTCCTAAATCATGATCATTTTCAATGTGAAACAACTTTTTAAATCTTTGATTACTAACACTTTTTTGGTAGGAAGTTTTTTAATTTCATCTTTATTTTTTCTTTTTTGCTTCATTATTAACAAGTTTTTCTAAATCTTCCATTGAAAAACCATTATCTTTTGCATTTAATAAATTTCATATGTTCTTTGTCCATATTTTTGAAATCTATTGATTGCACCATTTCTAATCTATTCAATGTTATTTTCTTCTAGTAAAATTTATTCTTTTCTTTATACTTCATTACTTCACACTGAAATACACCTTACAAAGTATAAGCAATGATTACATTATTCCAATGATGCAAAATTGTTGAAATATACACACTTATAACTTGGTGTATGTGATGAGTTGCAGTCATTAGGCAATTGTATGACTTCCTGGTATTGATCTTAAAATTTTAATATTTTTATATTAAATTGGGCTGGAAATTGCAAACTTCATTACCAGAGGTAACATTAATCAAGGTATGCCTGTATGTGAAAGTAAATGTACTATATATCTTGTCTTATACCAGTATATATGTCTTTATAACTTTATAACTGTTTAATTTATTACATAAAGAAAAGTATAAAATAATATTAGAATTAAATATGTAATTACAAAAACAAAATATATCTTTGAAGAACCTTTATAAAACAAATTGTAGCATATTAAATTTCTAACAGAACTATGACCTTGAAGAGAATATGGTAGTATTTTATGTCTGATTTATTCTATATTTAAATTCTATTCTATTTTTCTAATATATTTATAAAATACTGTACATTGCAAATTCATTATTTTGGACACCTTTTAGGGGATAAATTTATATTCAGGAATGAAATAGTTGTCAGAATGTGTTAAAGAACCTTATTATGTGATTTTAAACATTCAAAAGTATAATCTTTTAAATGCCAGAAAAAGTGTGTAAATTTTAATTATTTGTGAACAAATATATGCTTTTTCATGTTTAAAACTTTGCCTTTCATACTAATGAAAGTACAGTAGAGCATCGATTGTCCGAATCAATTGGGGACTGGGGTTGTTCAGAAAATCAATTTTTTGGATAACTGATTATGTATGAAAAACTATATTAACCTATCCCATGTTGAAATTTGTTCAAATCCTGGCACGTCCTTAAGTACCCTCTCATGGTCGCACCAGTGCTGCCAGCTAAAACATGCACACCAACAAAAATAATATTGGAGTAGCCCAAGACATAGCCAAAGATTTCAGCGCCAGAGCACTAGCAGAAATTTAAATTTGCCGACTGGAAAGCTTTCAATTAATTGATGTTNTAATTAATTACGTTAAAAATTTATTAAATTTAAATTCTTTCTTTTTTTTTCATTAATAAACTGGAAATTTACCGCAATAATTCCGTTTTCTCCCGACGTTTGAACGGTGGCACCGAACCATTGATGAGATTTATCTTCCGTTTGAAGAGTTCTATCCCCGTAATCTAGTGTTTCTGATCCTGAAAAGTAATTTATGCATTTAATTTTTTATATATATATACATATATACACATAATTATAAGATCACAGTTTCATTAAATTATTTTCCAATAATAATTTTTATGTAGCCTAATGTTAAGAATTGTTCATATCCATTAAAACAGATGATCATAAGCAAACAAATATTTTTAATGCTTTGGATGATTACAACAACATGAGTATAATTTTAATTTTATTATTAATATCTCCAAGACAAAATTTTGAATTTAGACTTACATTTATCAACTACAGAAGAATTCAAAATTAAAAATGTAAGAAAGAATCATCAAAAAACCTTGAACAATCACCATTCTAAAATATCTTCATTTATATTATGAACAAACAACTTGTGAGTGCTTTATAAACAACTTATGTCACGTGAATTTTTCAAAGATTGGCCTAGATCTTGTTTACCTTCATTTCCTGTTGTTTTAATAATTTTATACTAGTATAATATTGTATAGTCATTAAATACAACAATATTTCTCTCTCTTAAATCTTTTTTAATACCATTTATTATAAAATATTTAATATTGTTATCTGCATAAGGATGGTTGAGTCTCAACCTCCAAATTTTTATTCATTGAATCACAGTTTATAATCTAATATTTTGGGTGTTCTTGTCAATAATATCTGTAGGATATATATAAATATATCTTATGTATATGGAGTACAAAATGCATGTCTTTCACTATTAACAATACTATTCCTATTAATTAATTAAGTCAATCTGTATATGAGTTTATAGATTAAGATAAACAGAATTTTAACTGATTACTCTTTACTCTGTTTATTAAATTCTAGATCTCTGTTGTTGTTTCCTAAGATAATTTTTGTTGTGTTATATATTATGGGATTATATTTGTATTGTATACAAAAAAACTACATGTAATAAAAAGCTTACACAAATACATAAAAAATGTAAAAAAAAAAATTCATATTAAATTGTATATTGAATACAATCACACATTAAAAACTGATTCACCTGAAAAATTATATTTATGTCAAAAGATTTATTGTTGGGTTATGTTAAAAAAAAAATTGTATATATATATTTTTTTGTTTCCCCTTTATATATTGTTATTTATCCTTTTTACTTTTTGTTTGTCGGTCGACTAAGTACGTGATGTAAATTATTACTTGTACTTTACCCAATGTCTACATTCTTCTTTCATTGTATTTTGCATGACTTTGGGCGGTTTTTGTATGGCAGCTCTGCACCGATGGCACTATATAAAAGGGGTGTTCAGTGCGAGAATTGGGCATTCTATCCATAGACTGTAAGGGAAGTGTGTCTTACCATAGACCCAGGTTCATCAAAGAGTTCGTCTGCTTTCTTTGTGTTGAAAAGAGGTGTAAGTCTAACTGTTTTTCTTTTCTTTTTTTGCAATCCATTAACATTGAAGAAACTGTTGGTGAGAGACAACCTTTGTCACTGTGGATAGGATTTCTCTCTGCTTTGCATTCCCAAAGTGCGAATATTTTTGGTATTCAGTGGACCATTCCCCTTGTTCTTCATCTGCCTAATTTTTGTGAGCTGTCATGTGCTAAACACTTGTGAATTTTGTGAATGTACTGTATATAAGAATTGTGTATATAAAATTAGTTTTTTTGCATCTCTTGGTGTGATTGTACTCATGGTAAATTGTACTCTGTCACTCTCCAGCAAGTTTCAGCATTACAGACACTTGCAGATCCCACATATTTAATAAATATCATTTTTGAAGTGAATTAGTTCTTTTAGTCTCCAATATGTGTTTCATTATATATACAGAGAAACCCCAGTTACTTTGATTAATTTTGCCAGGAAACACACTGCAATAATCAAGAATAAAATAAAGGAAATAGCAGAGTATAGTCAAGAATTTTCCAAATTTAAACTTGTAATTTTAAATATTACACTAGATATTTATTTATTTACATACTTTAAAGGAAGGAGGTAACAAATTAAATGCAGTTATTAGTTTTAAAAGTTTATAGCTATACATCAATCAAAGCTGAATATTATTGGGCTAGCAACAACTACAATACTAATAATTTAATAGACAATTTGGCATTAGAGTTAGGTATTAGACGCCATCTCTTGGTAAATTTAATAATTATAATTTCATTAAATTTAAATAATAATTTTAGAATTACTGGAAGAAAAGAATCAGCCTGAAGTGGGACTCGAACCCACAACTCCTGTTTACTGTGCAGATGCATTGCCAATTATGCTACCCGGACTTTCGGTCTGATCTCCCCTTCCAGCATATATAAGCTAATGATATAACCATCGACAGTTATTACAATGCTGGCTGGGGACACATTCAGCGCTCACGACTTGCGATGGCCAGTTGAGTGCCTTGGGAGTTGTTTGCCCATTGTGGGCACTGAATGCATCCCCAGCCAGCATTGTAATAACTGTCAATGGTTATATCATTAGCTTATATATGCTGGAAGGGGAGATCAGACCGAAAGTCCGGGTAGCATAATTGGCAATGCATCTGCACAGTAAGCAGGAGTTGTGGGTTCGAGTCCCACTTCAGGCTGATTCTTTACTTCCAGTAATTCTAAAATTATTATTTAAATTTAATGAAATTATAATTATTAAATTTACCAAGAGATGGCATCTAACACCTAACTCTAATGCCAAATTGTCTATTAAATTATTAGTATTGTAGCTATTGCTAGCCCGATAATATTCAGCTTTGATTGATGTATAGCTTTAAATGTATTGGGTGTAGTAAAGATGTTTGATTATTTAAAAGTTTATTATTAAACAAAACATAAAAGTCATTTCTTTAAAAAAATAATGTGAGACATTTTGATTCAAAAATTTGTTTCTTCTCTTGTTACATGACTATAACAGTAAATGGCATTTTCTATTTCTCAGCACATTTTTATTAAATGTTCAACATTGGATTGCTATTCATTATTTTATGCTTAGCAAATTCACAGTCACAAAATCTTTCATCTAGTTCTTTTAATGTGAATTCCTTCATTGCTGTTTTAATTTCATCATCCTTAATGCTATCATTCTAAGCCTTGAGCACTCGTTCTATATCCAGATAAATGAGTTCTGCATTAGTAAGTCATTATCATGAGACAGGAACAATTTTTGAATATCTTTCTTCTTATCTATTTCAGTTAATCTTAGAACCAACACTAGTTGCATAATCTCTTCTACAGTACCATTAATTTCAGTTAAATCCTTGGAAATCATTGCACATTCAGGAATAAGTTTTTGCCAAACAGCTTTCATGTTACTTATCACATCATCTCTATGCTTCATCAATGTTTTCAAGAGCACTTTTTATGCTAAAATTTTCCCAAAATCCTATAAAAGCTTCTCCTGTTATTTTTTTCAATTGCATAGAAGAATGTCTTACATAGATAATATGCTTTAAATGTTAAAATCACTCCACTGGTCCACAGACTGGAGTAATGTCATATAAGATGGTAAAAAAAATGATTAATGTTTTGACACAAATCACTAGGTTTTATTGGGTAAGCAGAGGCATTATCTAAAGTACAAAATTATAAATTTATATACAAATTAAACTGCATGTTTAATTTGATGTTGCCATTTCAAATTTATTTATTCAGAAAATTTTGATTTTCTGAATAAGTAAACTTAACAGGCAAGCATCTAGCATGTTTGGAAAAGCTCTTGATGAAATGTTGCAGGCAGGAATTGCAAAAGCAACTTAACTACTGTACTTAACTAATAAATCTCAATGCAAATGCAAACAAGTATTGCTGTAACCCTTCATTATCTTAGAATGGTTCCAAAAAATAATTTTTGGGTCTAAGTGAAAAAAATTGAATTGAATGTGAAATGTTTTGCACTATGAAATCATTAAAAAACCAATTATCCAACATTTCATATTTTGAGCTAAAAATACTGAATGAAAATTTTTATTTGGCACAAAAATCTATCACAATAATTCAAGCAGTAATGAAGCAGTAATTGGGATTTTAGTATCAAACCAATAACTCAACAACCGGGGTTTCCCTGTATATGATTTGCTTTATTTGATAACAGAATATCAATTTCAATCAATTACTTTATGAAAGATAATGTTTAAATATTCACATTAATAAACATAAATAACTAACAAAAAATTTACATGGGTTATATTGTAATTATAACTTTATAGTTACATAAATAATGTTTAACTCTGATAATCTACATTAATTAATATGTTTACTTCTCTATTAATCAGTGGTATGCCATCCTTGGAAGCAGTGGAAGTGCCACTTTCCTTGTATTTTCTAAAATATAAATACTAGTGATGTAACGAATATTCGGTTACTATTCGGCCGAATACCGAATACCTAAAAACAGGAGTAATAAATAACAAAAACATAGTAAATTAATCATTTTGGTATTTAGATTTAATGTTATCGAGTTAGTGTTGTTTGTTTATATTTATTTATAACTTGTAACATGCACAAAATAAAAAAAGTCACATATATTCACAATTTATAATTACAAAGATCAGCACACGTACACGTCTATCGTTGGAGAATCCTCGCACATCTGAGGATCTGACCCTGCTTATTTAAGCGCTCATCTTTGCTCTTCCCTTTCTCTTTCCTCTATCGCTCTAATCCATGTATGCCTGTGCATACATCATAATACGCGCTCACGATACTTTCGATTCATCACTTTTCCGTCATAGAGTTCCCATTTTACAATTACGTGACTCAGCCTGGTGATAACGGAGAAAAGAGACAGATAGGACGTCGATATAAGTCAGTTATGATTTCACAGATTCGAGACAGCTTGATAGCCCGAACGGCCCCTGGCTTTCGCTCGTGCACGCTAAGTGACTTACATTACAAGCATTTAGCTTTCCGAAGACTATGACAACAATTGTTTGGCATTGACAGCCGCGAATTTCGTGCCAATAAGCTGCCTAGACTTGTTTGATTATGTTATCGACTCAATTTCATATTTATTTTCACATTTTCACTTTGCGGTCCTTCTCTGTTCTTCTTCCGTTATTTACACGTGTAGGTCATTTCATTGTTATCCACATTTGATATCATCATTTATCACATACTTCCATGACACTCTTGTCTGTCCGCCAGAACTGCCAAGAATTAACGCGATTGGCAAAGCATAGTGACAGCGGGCCAATAGAGAGCAGGATCCTTGCCATAATGCAGTTTGCGCGTCAATTTTCGTACGTGCGTTAATCAAGCCGAATAGTTTGGCTGAATATTCGGCTATTCAGCCAAGCTCCTGGCCGAATATTCGGTATTTGGCCTGAGGCCGAATATACTATTCGTTACAACACTAATAAATACATATTGTGCGATTATTTTCATATTTTAACGTACAGTACTTTGAATTAATTAAAATTAATATTTTATTATAACCGCATTATGTATCTTATTACAAATTTCTATACTAATGTGAAAAAAATGATAAGATTGCTATCGTATATACAAATATCAGTGTTGAAATGGAAGCACTGTATTGTCGAATACAGGACAGCTTTCACGGCCAAAATAACTGAGTGGTGTAAAGCAGCCAGATTATACACATTCGCGCAGGTGCTTTACAGAGCACCTACCTCACATAGTTTAGCTGGTGGAAGCTACACACCAAAATATTGTATAACGCTTTCAATGTTCTATCCAGGACCAGTTCCAGGCTGTTAGCCGCCTGCCTGCTAGATATTTGGCCGCCCTCGCCCCATTATGTGAATCACGAGTAGATTTATAACTTAACCCAGCCGATAGAAGTTTACTGGCATGTTTTTATGATAGACAGTATTAGTTGACAGTTTTAAAAAAATTCATTAAAATATTTGATATATTTATTCTACTCTCCCATCTCGTATTACTTACAGATTTCAATGTTAAACTAGTGACATTACAATTTAGTATGTCCCATCTATAAGAGAATGCAGAAAAAAATGTGTACAATTCTTGTACAATGTTAAAAAATTAACTGTTACTTTGGCAGCATCATTTACAACTAAATTTAATGAATGAGATGCACAAGGTACAGAAAAAGCTGTAGAATTTATTTTCCTTAAATTTACAATTTATGTATCCATTGTCATAAAAATTTGTCTTTCCACTTCTTTCCCAAGACTACAAATATTCAAGTACAAAGTAACCAGTTTTGACTTATTTCTACTTAAGTAGTAGTTAAATAATTAAGAGATTAGGGAATTAGGGACATAAATAAAACCCTGCCAAAAGAGCTGGAATATTAATTAAACTAAAGCTTAACCAAACCAATCTCTGGCTGAGTACAATGGGGACTGATTTCTTCATAACATTAGATGTAATAAAGACAGAAATTTTTCCAGTTCAACGAGAGTAACTGAAAAGTAAACTTTGGAAATTTCCAGGGACACCTGGTCCTAAAACAAATTAGTTAGAAAACAAATGATGGACAGTCTACAGCTATGGTGAGAAAGTTTTAAAATTTACAACAACCCTGTCGCCTCCTTTGAGGTATACTAGTGTTGCGACAAAAGAGGTATTTGACATTGACCGGTATCGGCATCCTGGTGATTTGGCAGCCCGCGTGCGCGCACGCACTGCATACCTATTGGGACCGTCTCTGATTCCATATATTAGCCACTGGTATGGAGCTATTTGACTAAGTGGATTGTTTTAAGATTTAAAAAGTAAAGAATATTTTATGTTATTTTAATGTATATTTCTTCACAAAACTATATTTAATTATAATTTTCTTTAAAAGTATATTCATACAATTGAAGAATATTTTGTACCAGGTATGTACAGTACATCCACCACACATTTTATTTCACAAACTAAGTTTTTATTATTTTATTTTTAATTGTAGCCCTTATATCATGGCTGGCGATTCGGAATATAATTGTGATATTAAAAATACATTTAGAGAAGTGTACAGTTTTTACTGGCTTATTGAACAAACGAATACAAATGGACCCTAGACCATCACTGATTCACAATTAACCAATTGCTCCTGAAAGTCGGCTTCTTAAGCCCTGGTCACACTATGCGATTTCTAGCCGCGCAGGCAAATGCAACCGCGACGGCTGTTCCCGTTAACTAGTAATCCCCCTCGAAAACCGGCGCGACTGCAATTGCAACTAGAAACAAAAAGTTTGTTCTACTCGCAACGATTGCAAATGCGCATCCAATCAACAAACGCCTTTATGCCACGTCATACAGTGACAACATTGAAAATAGTTCATCATCATGGCGGATAGTCAGAGGATTAATACTTTTACAGAATCGAGATTGATCGAGCTTATTCAGGCTCACGAATACCTGTGGGATTTTAATTCTTCGTTTTATCGAAGATTTTATCTTTTCATGTATTTTCGCCAGCTCTATTAAAATAATCGCCTTTTTTCTTTTATTCATTCCAGAAAAGGAACTGCTTGCTATTTTAATAAGAAAAGTGGCTAAAATTCCGTAAATACTCTGAAGTAGAACGTAAAATATCGGCAAACTCACGAAAGTAGTCAAAAACAAGCTACTGTAATTTTATTGGTTTATTATAGGGTCACGTGTTTCCGAGTTGCAACGTCAACGAACAATGTGTGACCACAAGAAGACGCGCGCAACTCGCGCTTGTTGCAGTTGCAGTCACCTGCGTGGCTACAAATTGCATAGTGTGACCAGGGCTTTACAGAAACGCAGCTTCCCTATCATCAAATGTCATGGCATGCCACTTCTATTAATGTATTCAAACCATACAAGTTATCAGTAAAACCACTTAAATATATATATGAATAAATCAGAGCTTTCAATTTACTTTCATTCTAACTTCAATACCAATCATATTTGATATTATAAGAACTAGATCAGTGTTTCTCAACCTCTAACAAATCATTGCCCCCTTCAACGTAGTATCGCCCCTTCAATAAAACTGTTTTGTAGTATCGCCTCCTTCATTTCAAAATTCTGATGCTGAGGGCCAAGGCTAACACCAAATTTGTACTTCATTGAATAGACTAGTGACCAGTACAATGTTATTTGTTTAGTTATTGTACGATATAACGAATAAAATATCTAATTATTCTTAATATAATGTTTTACTAAATTGCCCAGAAAATTGTTTTTCGCCCCCAAAATATAAATTGTTACTAATCGCCCCCTCAACATGGAAAAACACCCCCGTTGAGAAACACTGAACTAGATAAATAGTAAAATAACCTTCAAACCCAACAACTAATTTATTCTATGTGAATGTTTTCAGCCTGCTTTACTGGCCATCATCAGGCATCTTAGGTCAAATGAGGCAAAGTCAAACAATCTGCTGAATTATTGGGCTATTTTCAGGCTGCATTTTTGGAGTTCTTAAATTTGATTCTTTTAGTTTTGAATATTTGCATTGTTTGTTCTAAAATGCCTGATGTTAGCCAGCAAAGGTTGAAAACATTCATGTGAAATAAATTAGTTGCTGAATTCAAAAGTTATTTTGTGTGTTGTTCTAATCACATACAAATATTAATGAAATTTAAATCACATTTTAAATAAAAATATTCATACAAAATTTACAATAATAATGAATAATAATTCATCCATGTATAAAAAATAAATTTATAGATAAATGCAATATACTTACTCCCAAACCAGGCTACATAACCAATTGTTCATATGGTAGGGCTAGTGATCAAAAGATTACTTAAATTATAAATAACCATGTCCAGAATTATATAAAGAAACAATTTAAAATTATGCATAAATGAATAAATATATATTATCAATTACATAAACTAAAAATACACATAGCATATCAAATTAAGAATAAAAAGCAAAAATTAAACCATTTTGATTTAAAAAGTATATGTAAAGAAAAATTTAAATTTCAAATATTTTCATTTATAAAGTTATGTATAACTTTCATTCATTGTTCCTTATAACTAAGATAATTCTATTCTTAAGATAATAGTTTTATCATCATTTTGCCTATTCTTATCTTTAATATCTCTTCTGTTGAATTTAGTATGATATTGATGTCTTTAATTTGTCATTATAGACGTAACATTTTACATATCTTCATATAGTTATTATTCTTCTTAGGAACAGACTTGTCTTAATCAAGTACAACTCTCATTATACATTTCTGAAAATTTTAAATAAAACACAAAACATTTTAGCAAAACTATAGTAGTCATTGATTTATCTTCTGCTATTTAAGCATTATATATATCAAACAGGGATATAATTATTGATTATTTTCAAAAATAATCTCATTCAGAAGTAGAATCTTACCAAAAGAAACCAAAATTTTTTTTAAAATCCAGGATGATATATGATTTAAAATATTACAAATTGAAGAGTAAATGTAAATAAAACTTTGATGTCTTCACGCATCATTCACAACTGCAGGAACAATTAAAACGAGCTAAATCAACCTTTCCTTCAAGGCTCTTCTCTGCTTATGAATATGTAAACTAATTACTGGTAAAAATCCCTTCACCAGATATTTGTAAAAATATTTCTCAAAAAAGTTTTAAAAAATCCAGGACAAGATATATGCTCGGCACAGTTACACTTCTAAACAAGATCTTTAGGACCTTATCGGAACCACGGACCATACTCACAAGAACAAAAAAGTCAAAGGAACCATAACTCTACACGTGACCCTTAGCAAGATACGGTCCCCCAGAAAACAGCCTACAATTCATTGGTGCACAAGAATAGTGACACAACTCAAAAAAATAGTTCATCCTGAACAGCCATTTAAAAATTTCTTTATTTCTGCAAGACTGTCATGATCTTGGATTTTTAAAATTTTCAAATCTTTATTTCCAAAAAAGATTGAAAATTTTAAAAATCCAAGATCATGACAAAGCCTTGCAGAAATAAACTTCTAAATGACTGTTCAAGAAGAACTATTTTTTTTGAGTTGTGTCACTATTCTTGTGTACCAACAAATTGTAAATTGTCACTCCACTAAGACTATTGTATTTAACTATTTTGCCCAGGCAATTATACCAGTTTTGAATAGCCCACGGGATCATTCATGGAATACTAGACATTATATAGTTTTAGTGGGTTCTGGCGGTGGCTGGGTTGGCCCCGTGCGGGCACCAAGAGACTCACAATAAAGTGCACGACTACATGCAGAGCATAAGACTAGGCATGCGACGGCAAACTCGGAACAATGCACGGAGCACAGAATATAGACAGCAGTACCAGTTCACGGTAAAAACTGACCTTTGGAGGCAAATATCTCACAAAGGGTAGCATGTACTGTACAGGTATGGTCGCATTGACTTTTTTGCTCATACTGTAACTCTGAGGAATGGTAAATCCCTCATTCAGAGTTTACATCTTACCCTTCAATTTGTAATATTTTCAGAAATTTTTAGTTTATACATAAAATTCAGCATAATTAAGTAATAGACTCAAATAACTTATTTTAAATCTTGAAATTTAAATTAAATTTCATGAAATTACCATATAAATGAGCAGATAATTTTTATTGACACTGTTTTCTAATTGTTAAATCAACAAAGGAATTTATCGAACATCACGTAAATATCAATAAACTCGTTCGTGTGGCAAACAATATCAATGAACTTTTTTCAAAGTAAAAAAATGACTCAGAATATTCGAGCAATTAGAGAAAAAATAAGCTATATTTGTAGCAGTATACCTAAGATTATTCTTAATAATATATATTCATACATATATTCATTTGTATACGCTATTAATCTAAATACAATAACAATGACCAGATTAACTAGAACGGATTGCTTACCGCCATCAAAAGAAAGAGGCTCAGTGTTGCCAATCTTTGTACAAATAAAAAAAATATCCATAAAGGTTAATAAATCATAATAAGAATCAATTAACATATCTGCTTTAATATAAAATATTAATTTTAAATAAAAATTAATATTAAAATATATGCAAGATAGGGTTGATCGGATTAGATTTATTCTCGAGCAACCACTATGGATTCATTTACTGTATCAATTTTATTCCCATTGTTGAGGTTTATTTAAGTTTTCTTGAATCTTATCGTAATTAGAGGTACCGAATAATATCTATATCAGCGTTTCTCAAAGTGGGCGATAACGCCCCCTTGTGGGCGCTGGAGGCTTTCAGGGGGCAGTAGAAGGCTCAAAGAGAATTGGGGGGCGTTAAGGAAATCTAGAGGGGCGACGGCAGACAAATTCTATATATAAAAATTCGACGGAATATATATAAAATGTTGACATTTTATATATTTTTTATTTTTTATTGAAGGTCACAACTTGAATATTTCTAACACATTGACTTTTATTTTAGCTCAGTGTTTCTCAAAGTAAGCAATAACGCCCCCTTCTGGCGCAATGAATAGATCTATGATAGAGGCAGGGTATTGAACGGTGATCAAAGGCAAACTTGGGGCTGATAAGAGGAAACATTGCGTTTAATGATTTCCAGATGTTGAGAACAATGTACAGTAAGGACACAAAGTGTGAGATTCATAGAAAAGTTTTCCTAAGAATATTTCCAATCCTTTTCTCACACGAGAAAATGGGTTAGGGGCGTTGGGTATAACTTTACGGAACAAAGGGGGCGGTGGATCGAAAAAGTTTGGGAATCACTGATCTATATGTTTATAAATACGCAATCTATTGTTGATATTTTGGATCATTAAATAAAGGAAAAAATAAAATAACTATGAACTTTTCACTGCAAAAATTTAATAAAATTCCTAGAAATTAGCCTATTTTTCCTTTTGTTATTTCCGCCCTATGCTACCCGAAGCAGCCGAGTGAAAAAACGCGTTGGTGAGATGCGAATCCGCATAGTTGGTAGTTGGTTCGCATCTCACCAACGGGCTGAGCACGTGAAGTTTTTCTGGGCTTACTTTGCGTGTCTAACATCTAAATAGGGGCCAGTTTCCCATTGAAAGTCCTCTCGGATCACAATTCCCTTGGCAGACTCCCCATGTGTTGTGTTGCCGTATCCCACCAAACCAAACCTTTACCGCCCTGCGGATACTAATAGGACCTTTTTAATAATACCCACTATGGGTTCAACATATCCGGAGCCGTGTTCAGTATCGCAGAATTCTTGCTAAGTCTAGTTATGCTGAACTCGTTTCTAATGAATAAATTTATACTTCGTTGTAAATAAGTTAGTAATGGCGCAAAAGAAAAGCCGCCGGTGGAATGCTTTTACGTCACTTGTTCCAAACAAAAAGAATACTAAACTTTTTGGGTTCTTAAACTTCATTCTTCCGAGATAAGTCAGAGCCACTTTCATATTATTAATATACGTATCTAAAGTTGGCCAATAGATGAATCATGGGCTTGATGAACTGTAGTGACATAACAAAGGCTCTCCCAGTCTTTTGTAAAACGCAATATGACAAATTTTTTGCGATAAAAATAACGCTACTGATTAGAGTTGCCACACGTTGAGATGCTCGATGTAGGACAAATCGATAACCGAAAAAAATAGGGATTGATAAAAGAAAAGCATCAATAAGCATGGAGCAAGTATACATGGAGAGGACAGTTCCTATACTCTCTATGCTTTAAAACTTGTAGCGACTGATGATGACGTCATCATCAGTTAATTGTCACCCCAGCCACTAGGGTCGCTACAAGTTTTAAAGCATAGAGAGTATAGGAACTGTCCTCTCCATGTATACTTGCTCCATGGGTGCTTTTCTCGCTTTATCAAGATGGCTGCGCTCATTGATAGGCTCGTGAAAATTGATAATTCTTGATTATAATGTTACATTTCAATCTATTAAATAATAAAAAGTAAATACATAAGAATTTAAATGTTTGTTCGATGATTACTCTTGTTGTGCTTAATCGAGCATTAAAATACTTTTGCATTCTAGTTAACTGTCATTATTTTTCACCGAGGAGCAATGACAAAAGAGATAGCTTAAATCCATTAACATTATTGAACACGTCGAACAGTGAGATTATAGCCAACTGTAAAGACGCCATATTGTTTCGTCATCGCTGTAGTATTTGATGTAAAATTACTACGCGGATGCGTGCAGCTTTCGCTTCAACACCGCTGTTGCACTGCTGGATTTAGCAACGAACGCAAAGATACTGATTACCGAACCAACATTTGAAACCAACGGCCGCCATTATTATGACTGGCAAAAAGTGAATTCTTGTATTCGTGGTCCTGTGTTTTTGTCATCATTTACCTTAGAAATTACTGTCATATTTTATTGGCGAGTCCCACTAGACATTAAACTGATATTTAATGCATTGTAAGTGATAAAAATTATAATTTTTGACATAATATAATTCCAAGTGGAGTGTCAAAAGAACACGCACAAAACAGCAATTGTAGAAAATATAGTAAAATGTATTTCTGAAACGATTTTTATCCCTACTAAATGCGAATCATTTACAAAATTATCGATTCATTTGTAAAAACACGTGTTTACGACACAATCAAATTTTTAAACCATGATTTAAGAGTTGGAAAAATAGCCAAAATTAAGAATCTGTAATCACTTGTCTGTAACTGAATTATATGCATAAACTTCACCTAATGCAGCAAAATGATTCAACGTAAACACCCGATTTTTTAAAACGAAACTGGAAATTTTGTCTAGATTTTTTCGCCATATTTTGTTTTTTTAATAGTTTTTAATTAAGGTTGGAAAAAGATGTTTTCTTAAAGTATGCCGCATTTCTATACTTGCTACAATTCTAATCCAAACGAAGCTCTACTGCATCGGGACGTAATCAACTGGGACATAGGATCTATGGTACCGAAACCCTCTCTGGCTTACAATGATAATATCGACTAATGAAAACTCATTCGTGTGACCAATCATCATTAGTTTCATCACCTGACGCTTCCGTTAAAATCAATGTTTTAAGACTAGAAATTCCCCGCCAAGCATGACGGACTACTTTCTAGAAGATGAGAGATTTCAAAAAATTCAAGATTAGCTAATATTTCTACAAATTAAATACCTTGTTCTATCCGTTGATGTATAATTGGTACATGATAATACATACTGTATTTTAAATAACAGGCTCGTTAGATCATCGCTTCCGATTGGATAATACGTAATTACTATGGAAATTTTTTTCTAAACTGTAGTAGAAGCGACAAGATGCAGCTATATTTTATACTTTATTAAATTTTAAATTTAATAAAGTAAATTTAAAATTAAGTCATTTTCCGAAATATTTTAAAATACAACTTAAGATAAAGACATCACCGACGTCACTGCAACGTAGATGACGTCACTGAACCGAAATCGATAAAAACCTTCTTTTTTATATAGCTAATAACTAATATTTCTTCAAATTAATTATCCTATAATTTCCGTTGAAATATAATTTCAATTCAATTCAATTCTTTTATTAAACACCCTGTAGGTGCATTCTCAGTACCGTTTAATACATAGCTGAGAGATATATGCACATTATTTATCAAAATATATTTCGCAGATGAAGAAACCGCTTAACATATTGTAAGTAAACAAAAGACGGCGGAGTAGTACATTATTAGTATAAAGTTACATATCGATATCACAGTAGTGAATTAAGATAGAAATACAAGTTTTTGGTGTAACATAGTAGATATATACTTACAATCTGTCATGCAGATTGTTTAACAATATTAATAGAAAGAAATACATAAAGAAAGAAAAAAAAAAATAAAGATAAAATAAAGTTAAATTAAGATTAACTAAATCTAAATTAAAACTAAACTTATGACTATCTTAGAACTAAACTTATACTATTTGACAATTTGTTGAGCGTGTTGTATTTATATCGTATTACAGGTGGAGATCCTTCAGATTTCATGAAGTCGAGTTGTTTATTGCACAGTTTATTTTGATGGTGAGTTTTGTCAAAGATCATCAATGATGAAGCCATTAATAGTTTATAACAGATGTTAGGGTAACACAGACTGTCGACCATTTAAAGTTTATGGAGCGAAGTCGTATGTTCCACAATGTCTTCCCAATCAGATGGTGTATTCTTGTCTAATCACATCATGATGGACCATATGTAATTGATGATACAAGGACACAAGGCTCTATTAAAATTACTTGCCTGCAGCACAAACACTTGTAAAACGTTGAAATATAAAAAAGAATATAAACAAAATTTCACTTGGAGAAAAATTTGGTTCTAATTCATTCTGCTTTTATCTGCCAGCTTAAAAGGGGTGTTCGCCCCTGACCAAAGTGCTGGCTACGTGCAGTTTTTCGTATTTTCTTTACGTGTCTAACAACTGAATAGGACCAGTTTCCCATTGAAGTCGTCTCGGGTGGCACCCTCCTTGGCAGAACGATATGTTGCGTTGCCTTATACCATCAATTCTATTTTTCTCCCGAATTTCTATTGTTTGTAGGTTTAAATATAAATTTGGTTGTCTTAGTTTTGAACTTCATCTGTTATAGATTATTGATATCATGCGTTTTATCATGCAAGTATTTTTTTATCATACTCAAGCACTTATACCATACAATCCGTCTATGCCTAGTAATCGAGAAGTCCTTCCTCGCCTCTCATCCATGATAACGTTGTGGCAAACTATACAGCGTTAGTATGATAGTGCAGTGCGCTTACAAAAGATTAATACGTCAAAATATAGGCTAATAATTGTAGGCCTCCTCCCTCGCTATTGTGGACCTGGCTGAATCCACAATGGATATGAATGACAAAAGGCCCTATTAATAATGTATAGAGCATTTAAAACTGTGAAAATTAATTAATTAAAATTTTTATTTATTTTCTAGATTGAACTTAATTTAAACTAATTTTTTTAATAATTGTTGAAAAGACATGAGACACGCACATACACACACTTATT
>NW_019384473.1:600101-621895 GCF_000671375.1 Centruroides sculpturatus
TTCACAATATTAGAAGTTTCATGGATCTTTAAAAAAAATTTAAATTTGTATTTTAATGTGTTTAAAATTTATATTTTAGTAAACTATTTTAACTAAGAATTTGAGAAACTAAAATAATAAATAAAATAATTTCTATTTTAAATATTTTTACATTCATAAGCAAAGAAAGTATATAAAATTATTTTAAATAAATAATCTGTAAATAAAATAAAATAAAATTTCACAGACAGCAAAAATTCTATCTGGAAATTTTTAAAATTTAAATACAGTATTTAAACAGTTTTATTTAAAATAATTATATAATGAAATCACAATTAATATATCGAATTCTCTAATTTGGCTCCTTAAAATCTAAGAAATAATGGACCTTAATTATCAAAGAAGGATTAAATGAATATATACGAGTAATTTAACAAATAAATAATTATATACGTATTTATTCACTTTATTATATATAAAATATATAGTATAAATATATTATAGTTTGGAATTAATTTATAAAACAAATTTAAAAATTAATTTTGTGTTGTTTGAAGAACAATAACGTCAATAATCAGAAATAAAGAGGGAAGCTTAATTATTATTATCTTTCAAGTAAAAGCCAAACAATAAAATACACTTAAGAGGTATGTTAATATACATATAATATACATCACTTATTAAAGTAATCATTAAATAAAACAGAAGTTGAATTTTTAATACACTTATTATAAACGGCAATGACATTTTTTTTTATTGAGGACAAACAAATTAAAAAATTTGTATTTGTAGTGTATTTGCGGTGTTATATTATTATAGAAGCAAATTATTTGCTAAAGACCTAATTTCCTGTTGGTTACACTCGTGAACCTTATCGTTTTCAAAAGACGTATTTAGGACAAAACATGGGAGAACCTGCAAGTTGATAAAAGCCACTCTTATCTAACTTGCCGCTAACCAGCTGGTCGTAGACAAAAGTCGTGAAGTTTGCAGTCAATGAGTAAAGGAAAGAACTTTTGAGAGTTTGTTTGTCATTTAGTAGCGCTGTACCACCTGGTTTTAGGTTGTAGATCCCCACGGCTCTACCAGGTGCAAGGAAAAGTCATTGAAAATGCAGCCAACGTGTCAACAGGTCAACCACTTGTAGTAGCAAAATAGCTTTTATTTGAATCTTTATTGGAAAATATCGCTTCTGAAATATTATTATCCCGTCTACTAGAAATTTTTTCCCTTCCTTCTATCTTAATTTTATGAATAGAGAATATTTTTTTCTTCTTTTTTTTTTGTAAGAGAGATGATGCTGAAGTACAAAACAGGAAGTTTTTCTCGACCCACATATTTCTCTTTTTTATTTTTTTACCATTGAAGTTAAGTCGGCGTGTAATAGTGGTTCAACTAATTCAATTCTTTTCGAACACCTGTACACGTGTTCAGCTCCACATGTTTCCTGTCCTTTCACCTTTTTTTACGCTCGGAAGAACAGTTTCGCAATAACAATCAAGAATTTACACAACAAACAGAAAAACATTTCATTCAACGTTTGCCTTAATTATTGTCATTTTAAATCTTTATAAAACTTAAAGACACTTTAAAACTTCTTCCGCCATTTTTTAAGTTACAATATAGCTTATACTAATTTTAAAAAATAAAATCACAGTTTTTAATATGTATTTATACATTTTTTTTTCACTTATTATTATTATTATTATTTTAATTTTGTTCGCAATTTTTTTTTAATTTTGTCATTTAAATATATAAAATTTAATAAAATATAATATACTTGTATAAATCCCACCAGATGGCAGTAAAGCTAAACGTGTCGTTTTAAATTAAATTTATTAATAATTTTTAATGTTTCTTGACTTTTAAAATTGAAAATTTAGTTTTTAATAGAAAATTAATTATAAAATATATATTCAACATTATCTAGCAAATAAAAAATTATAATTTGTTTATTTTAAACGGATACAGGTTTGATTATTATTAAAATAAACAGTAAAAAATGATAAATCTTGGCTAAAAAATATGTTGATTAATGAAACGATTGTATAAACGTAAAAATAAATAAATAATTCAAGAAAAAAAAATTATTCCCCAGGTGAGGCTCGAACTCACAACCCCGGCATAACTCACAAGTACTGTCTTATAAGTACCGTGCGCTAACCAATTGCGCCACTGGGGAAGTCGGTAATCGAGGCCATTCGAGACGCTGATATACCGAAGCTTATTATTTTAATAACAGTAAATGTTTAACTCTTCGATATAATTAAATCTTTATCGTATTTTCGATGAATAAAACTCTAAAAATAAATATATTTAGCACTTAAAAGTGTTATTTTGATAAATATTTTCTTTTTTGCCAATTTTCGAAAAGTAAAGTTAACACTTTCGACGCTAGATGGCAACATACGTTATAATTTTACACTATTTTATCCGACTTAATATATAAATTTATATTTTTATGAAACAATTATTTAAATATATTACGTAAGTAAATTAAGATTAATATTTAAATATTACTCTAAAATTATTTACAATTAAATTAAATATATATATATATATTATAAAATAATTAAACTTTAAAAATTAGGCTTAGTATTTTTATATAATCAATTCTATTTTTCTCCCGAATTTCTATTGTTTGTAGGTTTAAATATAAATTTGGTTGTCTNTTTTACACGTGTTTAATGCGTATACATTTATTATAAAAACTTCTATGTTATATTATAATGAATGGAACGCGGAACTTTAAATTATTTACCGGAACTTCGTGATATAAAATGCAATTATTTTCATCCAATTACGATTATCAGCGCCGTCGAGTCAACAATATACAAAGATTATCGAGTAGCACTAATTCACGAATATAAGAATACAGAAAGCAAATCCACGTGTTTATAACTAAAATATTTAATTTTTTTAGTATAAAAAAATATATATATAGTTACAAAAGAGGAATTTTAATTTTAATTCCTGTTTATAATCTGTTTTTTTTTTCCTCTGTATAAAAAATCAGCATTCGAGGGTAAAAATGATGTTCGTCATCTTTCTCTCCAAGAATTTTAATTGTTTGCCTTTTTATCGTCCATTCTAATTCACAATATTAGTCAATGTCTACCTGTTTGTAACTGGTCAGGTGAATAGATTTGTGAATGATTGGAAGTAACCTAAGATTGAATGGTCTCCACCTGATGCTTAGTTGCAGGTGTGCTCCAGACACGGTGGCGACAAGACAAGTGTAAACAGCGCGCACCACGTGATGTGACCCAAACTCACCCACTGGTTGTCTGGAAATGATGGACTTTAGCCAGGCACGTCCTGACAAGTTGGTGAACCACTCCCGCCACACACACTCACACATAGGCTACACACACACACACACACATATGCATGTTGCCGCCGACAACCCAGGTGCGTTGCAGACTGAGCGGCGTCGCCGATTTTTATTGCCTGCATAAGTGTGTAAACATCAGATAGCACATACCGATACAGTGTGTGTCCCAAACCCAGGTGTCAAGAAAATCCTGGATTATGGTCTTCGGAAGGTCAACGTGTAGAGAGCCATTGATGTTTGTAACTGATAGACTCTCCAGTTCTGTTCAACATAACGATCTACTTAATGATAAAGCGGGCACATTTGTTAAATTGCCTGTGACACTGAATGACCAGTTTGAATTAAAATTTGGGAAACGAATGGTTACTTCCTAGTTTACTCTTATAGTCTACATTTATATAAAATAAAGTAACTGGTTTTTATCTCTTCTTTGATATGGATAACTGTCTCTTCATTTGCATAAATTAATCATTTTATAATTAAATTTTTCCTTTAAAATGTATAGTACAGATGGGGGCGGTGTGTACTGTATTCTACCAGATACGTCTTAAATTGCGTGAGAATGTATTTTTTAGCCGGAAAGAAATTTTAAATGAGCAATTCCGGTTAGATAATGTTGATTTTAAATTGTAAAAAATTTGCCTATTATGTCATTTTTGTGTTCATAAAGTGTAAAATTCCTCTGTGAACGGTCTATTTTTATGAATAGAAGCGTACATACATCATTAATCACCGAAAGAGGTTCGAAAAAAAATTGACCGGATAATCATTTTTGCAATTTTAAAATTATAATACTCGTCAAAATTATAGTTTTAATCATTGTTTTTTTCTTTTTTTAAATTCTTAATGTTCGTTTTTGATTTAAATTTAAGGAAAACATAATCAAAATTATCAATCAAAAAATGCATTTCTTGTTACCTTAAGATCATATCTTGATTGTCAATTATATTTTTTGAAGAATAAAAAGCAGTAATCTTGTGTTCATCAAGGAAAAAAAAAACAAGAAATTTTCCCAACCTATAATACCATTGTTTATAAGCTGATACTGATATTTTTGTCTCAATTAGGAGCACACATTTTCTTTTTTTTTTAATCTACTTTTATTCTTAGGAGATGTTTTACTTTGAATTATATTTTTAACCCGAATAAGTCATCAAAGAAACGCTCCTTTGTAACATTTCAAGTACCGAATTCTCTTTAATTCTTAGAATAATGCCAACGGTTTTGATTAACAAAGAAGTCTTTAGAAAAAAAACTCCGCACAAATAAGTGGTAAGATCAATTTAACAATCAAAACTGAAACTTTATTTCAGAGTTAACAGCAATTTACGACTCACCAAACAACGTCTATTGCTACCTGTGTCAGAAACTAACTAATTGTGCTTTTATCTTCATCCATCTTTTCTCTATACCCCTTTTTTTTAATTTCTTTTTTAATTCTCCCTTCACTACAAACACCACTTTGATTCATCCCACACAGGAGAATGAGTCATGTTGTAGTGATGCACGTGTGTGTCAAGTGAACCATACAAAATAACCCTGAAGGAATTTTTCTAAACGCCTTCTTCCTAAGCAGTTGTTCCGGTTGATATAAAAGTTCATTAAGAATAGAAATACTATTATCTTTCTTTAAAAAAATAAATAAATAAAAGAAAAATTTTGTCCCGTGTGTAAATATTCGTATCGAAAGTTTGGTTAAATGTATTTTTATGCAAGTTTTTGTCGAGGTGTAGGATAATACACAGACAAGAGATTGTGCATTTTATTGTGTGAAAAAATGTTTGCCCGTCGATTAAGTTTATTCAGCTGCATAGGTAGTGTCGAACGTGTTGTGTCATACTGATTCCAGTAGAGAGGATGTAATCCCACCTGCAATGACACCTGTTGCATATAGGTCGCACTACGCGGTAACGCGCAAAGGTCATCAAAATACGAGTCAAACCAGGGTGTACAAACATTATATGGGGTAACTTACCGAACAAAGCAAATTTACATACAGAAAGAATTTAGAAAATGAATTAATGAAGGGTCTGAAATCTTATCCATTAAATTCAATCAGATTTCTTATAGTGTTTTTCCCTATTGAATTTATTGATACCAAATAAAATCTTTAAAAAGTGGAGGAAATTCTAAAACTATAAATATTTCTAAGAAAACGATTAAGAAAAAGCCCTTTAAGCAGAAGTCAGTGAACTTATTGGGATCCGCTCCCAATAAGCGAGACCCGGCACCGACATGTTGCACGTGCGGACCAGGTGTGCCTCAGACAGACTGGCGTCAGCCGTGAATGCACTATAGACATATATGGAATGTTGACGTAATCGAGTCTCCTCCAATGGTAACACGCTTTTCATATGCGGTAATATCTATCAGATTCAATTAGCTAGCATCTATCACCGTTTGATTCCGTCCGAAATGCAAATTTTCACGTAACTGTTCCGTAAACTGTATTCGTTTGTATTTTTACTATTTCCTTTCATTCTTCCTGTTCTTTCGATTGTAGTTGTGCAGCCAAACATGATGAGACGTCAACGACTGTTTCCACCGCTGTGATTTCTTTCTTTAACTCGAAAATTCGAAATTGCCAAAGCGTAACGGGTTTATAAATTCAAATACTAAATCCTACACAATGTAGAAGTAAGCCCACATACAGTACTAGTACAGTACAGTACAGTAAGCTCGTGTTTCTAATTATTTTCCCTACAAACTTTTATCGTGATGAATTGCGTTTGGGCTTGCTAATCATATGTACACAAATGGCCTATAACTTATAATTATAGTTGAAAGGGTTATTAAATACTTGTTGCTTAACTAAGTCTAGCAGCATATGGTTAATGGCTAATTATGGGCTGTATGGCTAATATATGATTAATTACAGATAGATAAGATCCTTGTATGCAACGTTTATCCACAGAAAGATATAAATTAAAGTGTACGTATCTATGTCTATTGAATTATATCAATAATGGGTACGATTATTTAAGTTAAAGCATATCGAAAGGCTCTTCGGTATACAATGCTTAACTGTACTGTACACAACTCGTAATATATTATGTAATTTTTTAAAGATACAGAATTATATTTCTAATCATAGATTGAAATGTATAACCGTGTCTAATTGCTGAGAGACGTCTGTAGATATATTCAGATGTTTACATAACTGAGCTTCATTTTGAACAGAAGGCCATCTGGGTTATATTCTTGCTAGAGAGTAGCATCAGCGGTTAATGGAACGAGTTGTTCAACTGAAATTTCATAGCCTTTGTGTGTAAGGTCTAAAGGTGCATTTCTGGTCTAGGTTTTTCAAAAATCAGACCGAGGACAAAGATTTTTCACCTGTTAGGAACAAACCATTCATTTGGGATCATTCGATTATCATATATTAAAATATTCTTTGTCTTATTTCCTACATTAGCATAAATAAGGATCATTAGTCATACAAGGCAGACGGTTGACAAACGACAGACTACAGACTTAATGATTTATTGCTAAGGTAAAGAATATTTATGTCGTTGATGGCCAATGACACATCTTATCTTGGACTTGTCCCACTTCCAAGTTAAGTAGGTCCAAATAACCTAGCAATAATTATGGCTGACTTATATTACAAATTGCACCTATGTAGGACATTGCCTGACAGATTTCCTTGACATTCTGATCTACATGACAAATGCACCTGGACAAAGAAACTAGCTTTTGAAATCTCCATGACTTTCTCGAATATGCGTAAGGCAATAAAACTGAATAATTAAATACCAATTTTCGAAATAATGCGCATTGAATCGAATAGGATATTTCAAAAAACTCATTTAAGGAAAAGGAATGTTTTTTTATCGTGTAGTCATCGCGAATTTTCCCCCAACGGAATTTTTAATGAATAGTATCTAAAAACGCATCGACATTCATTATAATGTTGTGACACAATTATCAATGACACGCGGCTCGGTTGCAACATTTATTTGACATATTCAACGAAGGACTGCACATTGTCCACACACCTGCTGTATGGCCCCGCCACTATAAAGCAGCGAACAGCATCGTAGACGAGATATAATTACAATGTCTGAACAGAATTCAGTCTTGATCACCTCCCCAACACCTGCACACAGAGAGGAACGACGTGGTCTGACCTAATTCCAATCGAATGCACACCTGTTTCTATGATGCATAGCGTGATGTGGAAGGGGATAGAGGTGGAGTTATCAACAATGGTCACTTTGTTACTCTGGCGCATACCGATGGATGGTGAATGATAAACGTTAATCACACGTTCTGCTCTAAGTAACAACAAATTGCTCTTTTCATAGTGTAGACAATTTATAATTTCTGAACAAATATTTTATCTTTTATACGGTAAAAAACTGTTAAGACATATTATTAACAAATCTGTTTATCGACTAATTTCGGGTTGTAAATAAATTAAAATTGCATTAGGAGAATCGAAACCATTTCCTCCTGTAGATTCTCTTAGATAATGGCAAAAATTTCCCTTTTCAATTTCCGACATAATCGATAAACTACTTACAATTAGAAACACAATTAAAGTATTAATATACTTTTTAAATTAAAATCCAAGTTTAACTAAAATCATGAAGATAATTGTAATTAACTTTCTGTATCTTGGTGTCTATCAGACTAGATTATTTTTTTTTTCTAGTTCGGCGTGAGTTTACTTCCGCAACAGTCAAACGATGGCATAAAAAACATAAACAAACACTTGTATTATTCTCAAAGCTCTATTAATTCTTTTCAATGTATCGATTATAATGAAAAGTATTCACTCCTCTATGAATAATTAATAAATAAACTTAGTTTCAGTCTTGCCACTTTTCATCCTTTTTTTTTAATCAAAGATAAATTACTTCAGCCACTACACACGATGTGACTCGAAGATGAAATAGCCGTTTTTATGGTATTTATGAAAGAAAACTCTCACAATGCTGGAAAAGATTTCCCTGATCTTACCGCAGATTATCATCAAATTAACAGATCTTTCCACTCCAGGTCGTTTACCTCGGAGTAACCGAAATGTTTTTAATGAAGATATTCCTTTAAAAAACGAATTAAATCTCACTGTGGAGTTAACAAAAAATAGTAAAGGAGTTTGTCTACTTCTTTATACTGTATTCCAATTGCCTTGAAAAGTTAATTGATGCTTTTTTCAAGATATAAAAGCGTGTAAAATAATTGTATATTTACTACACCACGCTAGCGACGTATTTAATATTTCTGCCAATCAAAATAGTTTAAAATTCGTTTTCTTTTTCAATTTTAACGTTATCCATAAATATTTAAAAATAACGTATTATTATAAGAATTATTATTATATTCAAGTTGGTAAGAATTAGCGATAAGGAAAAATTTATTTGGCACTGCCTACCGCAATTACCGGCAAGATCTATGTAATTTTTAATCTCTCGAATCAAATAGCTTACTTTTAAATTAATCAAAACGTCAGGTTTTTTAAGAATAATTTAAAAAGTAGACCTAATAATTAGATATGAAATATACGATGCAGCATTACCACTGAACACGATATTGAATTAAATGCAATTTTCTTTTACTTGTTTTTTTAAGCAAATGCATTTTTTAATGGTCCGATAATTATATTTAAACATGAAACAATTTTCACGTTGGCAATTCTTTAAAGAGAAAGAAAATCGGCAACAGTTTTATATTATATTTTAATGGAAATTATTAATTGGCATAAGAAAGGATGCTAATTTTATTTATTATTAAAATAAGATTTGTTATATTTACACTTGGTAGAGATTATAAAACTGTAGATTGCTGAGAGTGAAACGAAACAGCGATTACTGTTTGGCCAAGATAAATACGAGCATAAAACAAGATATCAGTTTGTAAAGAGGGAGTGGGGGATGATAAATATGACAAAAGGCGGTCGACTAGTAAAGGTTTCCCTGATCTTACCGCAGATTATCGTCAAATTAACAGATCTTTCCACGCCAAGGTCGTTTACCCTCCGAAGTAACCCAAACGTTTTTCTAATGATTATTTCTTTGTATCATTTTCCAACGAATTAAATATCATTACGGCATTCAAAAATAGTAAAGTAGTTTGTCCACTTCTTTATGCTTTATTCCCGTTGCCTTGACAAGTTACTCGGACTTTTTTTAAGATTTACTAAAGCGTACCGTATACAATAATTGTATATTTACTACGTTGAGCTAGTGACGCATTTAATATCTATGTCATTCTGTGATATTCTCATTGGCTTTCTTCTAAGTAATAACAGTCATTTTTGTATATTATACGACGGTTTTAATCGTTAACCATTACCATTTTTTCCCGGTTATAATAGTTTGGTCATTAGCAAATTTTCATGCTTCGAAATGTTACATTGTATCTACTTCTATTAGGTCATTTTTCATATTCCTTCACTCTTTATTATCCCTTAAAGGCGCACTTGGCTTTTTTATAGTCAATTTTTCTCGAAATTTTGCATCGAAATGCTATTTTGTTTCGCTATGATGTCACTTCTTTATATTGCATAAATGCAAGAATTTTTATTAGGTTTGAAAGTTTAGTTTTTTAACTGTAGGCATGCTTTATGCATTGTGAAATGTCTTATTACAGTGACACAGAGCCTGAGTGGCAATTGTTTGAAAGCTGTGTTTTGAAATAGATCTAAGAAGTTTGCCATATATTTGATGGGGGACACGCTATAATGGAGTTCATCGAGTAAGATTAAATAACAGAAATGACGAGGAGATAAAGTGGCAAAGGTTTTTATAAAAACTTTTACTTGTTACGATTTTTCAGTCGGTTTGAACTTACGCTCTAGAAATATAGAGTTAACGGCGCAGAAAAATGATTTGATTTCTGTTAATTTGCTTAAAATTTGCTGTTGGCAGAACAATTTCCATCCGATCGTATTAGGCTGCACGAAGCATTTGCATAATTGTTTGAGATAATTCGTCACAAGTTCATGCCGTTTTAGTGATGATGTAATTCGTTAATTTTACAGCGAGAATGACTTTATCGGTTTAAAAAGTGGAAATATTATTATATACGCCGAGTGCAGAGACAAATTCGATGTACGACCTCCAAAGGAATGTCATTGTAATTTGTACGACTTTAGGCTATGTATTAGGGTTAGAGACGAGTGGTGGAGAAAAACATAATTATTTTTCTCCTCTTTATCGTGAGAGGACGAAAGGAGAGAAAGCGTAATAACATGCGTCCGAGAAATGCTATCATAAGAAAAGTGATACAATCAGGAATGTTGGAAGAGTACCAGAGGGAGGGTGAAAAAAATGGTTGTAACAACCATGACAAGTCAGTTGTAAGAAATTGGGATCAGGAATTTTCCCATCCAAGAACCAGCTGTCACGAAGCAAGGCTGAGACAAGAATGTGGTGCACCTGCTTGTCCCTGTGTGTATGTTTGCCTCACCTGCTCACACCAGATGACTGGCGCTTGGGAACCTTTTTCTATCCCTTCGGCAGATCACTGGTTGAAGGTGTCCCCGGGGCACTTTTTACCATGGTGGGCGGAAGGAATCGCCCGTTCGCTCCTCAAGGTCTCGCCTAAATAGATGCATGCAACTATCCAATGTGATTTACGTTAGACCCCTAGAAGTAGTAGGTAAAGGAAAAAAAAAAATAGATCCTCTTCTAGCCCGGACCGATGACGTAACGACTCGTGAGGTCACGTGTACCGTGGGAAACTTTTGTTGAACACACCTGCCTATGTTGTGTCATTGACAATCTGATTAGCTTTGATTACATTGGAAACAGCTGCCGTGGACTTGAAGTCTTTGCCGAGAAATCATCTCTTTTTTACATTTCTTCTCATTTAAAATATTGTCATTTATGATAGGTTTTTGCCTTTATGATTTCCCACAGTTAAAGATTCGGTTAAGGAAGCGATTTTAAATGAGCGAAAGCAAATGATTAAGGTTTTGATGGAAGACGTGAAGTCACAGACAGGAATATCTTGTCATCTGAGAACTTACTCAACCTATCGTCAGCTCATTTGATAAGCTACATATTAATGAACAATACGTGCCTCTAATGAGTTAACTGCACTTTACAAGAATGACAATTAACTTATCATAATCAGCCTTTATTGTAAATATTTTAATGCAATTTTCATTTAATTTAATTAATTTTCTTAAATAGGTCACATATGTTTTTTAATCAGAAATAGCCTAAGATTTGATACTTTAATTGATGCTGGTGACTAAATTTAATTAATTTATCATTGTCATCGTTTAATGTATTGCTCTTTTTTATATTATCGTAATAAATGGCTCATTTATTTATGAATTTAAAGGTTATAAAAACTGTTTTACTTATCTATGAAGGTATAGATAACTAATTGCATTCGAATTTAAATATTTAATTATTATATTTATCGTATATAAAAATGGTGCTAAATTATTATCACTTTTATAATTTTATTTATAAACTAATTCTTTTATTTTTACGCATCTTATTACACAGAGTGGCTAGAAAATCAGTTAACCCAGTCGGTTAAGTGATTTTTGGGATTCGTATATACAGAAATATAACACTTAAAATAACATTTTTAATTGATATCTTTTTCTTAAATCTGGATTTTTAAATTATTTTTTTGCATAAACTTAACACGAAAAATTCGCCGAAATTAGCCTAAATTAATCAAGGATATGCATCGATAAATATGGTTTATATTAAAAATTTCAAGATAAATCGACAATAAATTTTAAATTTTTGTACTAAATAACGAATTGGGTAGCAGAGAGTTAACGTTACAACGCATCTCAATGTTTATGCCCACTACCAAAACTTGGCCATTGCATTACATTTGGAGTGGCCACCACAAAATCGCTCGGAATCACTCATTATCCGAATTATCCCTTATTTGGAAGGCAGTTTACCCGGAAGATAATTTCCATTGCGTTTGGATAAAATTGTGAGTCGAGTGGCATTCAAATGTTACTTTCGTCTTTCATTTCCCTTGTTTTTATTGCCACTCTTGTTTAATTGCTGTGTAATGTCTAAAATACTACCAAATGCAACAATTGCTGTTATTTTCGACAGTAAACTTTCAGGAAGAAAGCTAAATTGACGTAACATCTGTAATTTACGACAGCGTTGGTTTGTTTTCCTTACTGAATCGTGCTGAATCCCATAAGAGTATTTCGGCAATTATAAAAAATAAAAATATATAACAAAGCTCAAAATTCTTAGAAATTAATTTTTTACAATGGTATTTCATAGATCCCGAATTAAAAAAATAATAATAATAATTGAATGAAGTCTTCGCTGAGATTCACAACCATGGGTGTTAGTCATTTTATCAGATTACAGTACTGGTACAGGTACTGTACAGTACAATCTGTGATCATTACTCACAATATTGTAAATGTATCACATAAATTTAAATCATTTCTTATAGGAAAGGCTACTTAATACCAAGAAAATAACTATTTAAATTTATAATTTTCGGTACTTCAACCGAATCAAGTTCACAATTCTCAGCTTCGATCTATGAATGAGCTCTTGTAAAGTATTAATTAATAGGGGGCGGAAGTCGTCTAATTTAATGGTAAGCCGTTAACTTTTTAGATTTAAAAACAAGTTTTTGAGTGAATAAATTAAAAATAAAATTGTGAAATATTCCACAGAAATTTACTTTTAAGTATATTTATTACGTAAACAGGGTGGCCATAGCGGGGAGCAAAAAGGGCACCTGTCCTCCCTCGAAAACGAATAAAAAATTCCACAAATTATAATCATAAAAGTGATGGACATATGTAGATATGTAATCTTACACCTTCGATCACGAGACACTTTGTCTGTCTTTTTTGTATTTATGCAATATTGTATTCTACTTGTAACAAAAAACTCCCAAAATGAAATAATTAAATAAATATTTATTGATGTAATTGCCTCCAAGCTTTGCCCCCTGGAAAATTCAAATTTTTCAAGGAGCGCCCGTACTACCGTGTACCATGAATGACCATGTAAACTATATGATAATTCCTATCCATTTTCATTATTATATTTTTTGCAAACAATATTTTTTTTTAATTAATACTATATACTCAACTTTACAGAAATGAAAACAAAAAATAATATTTTATTAGTACATCCACCAAAATCCTCAACGATCATCAAACAATGGCGCATTATAGTTTCATGGGACCCAGTCGAATTTGAATTAGGGGGGCCCCACGTACGGTGTTGACTATAGACATTTTTTTCTTCGGAGGAATTTTTTTTTTTTTGGAGGGAATATTTTCTTATAAAAGATTGGTTTGGGGTCCCCCGTTTGTGGGGCTCTCACGCAATCGCACTTTTTGCTCATAGGACAAAGCGCTAATGCCACCGAATCACTTTTAAATTTCCGAATTCGTTTACTGTATTTACTTTGTTAAAACAAATAACAGCGATTCTAATTGAAATTTTGGTCGTCTCTCCCCAATTTGTATGATTAAAGTATTTTTCAAGAGGAACTAACCCATTAAAAACAACATAATTTGACGAAAAATATGCTAGAGTTTAGAAAACAGCAGTAAGCTCGCAGCATGTTAAAAACCACTAATTATAATTTTCGTGACTTACTAACTTCCGATGGTCGTTGACATTTTCAGTTTCCTTTTAAACCAGAATTCTTTCGCATAAAAGACAACTCGGGTGAATAAACATTAAAAATTATCTTATATTATACAAAATCTTTTATAATAAATACTTATATCCTATTCGTTTGTACACGTTAAGCCGCTATTCAATCAGAAAAACAGCATTTAAATACAAAAATTTTCATTCTAAACCCTAATAAAAGTTTCAATTATTTTTTAATATTTCAAAATTCCTATATATAAATCATCACAATTAAATTGAAGCCTAATCTTTATAAATAAAAGCACTAATCGTGATTAAAATGAGGCACTATAATACCCTAAATATATCAAGACTGTAGATAACTAAAAAAAAAAAAAAGCAAAAACAAATATTATTTTATATACAGTATTTCACTATAATATATTAATCAAATGAGATTTATATATTTTTCTATAATTAATTCAAATCGCGTTATAACTAATGATTAATGATGTTTAATTTTTGAAAAATTTTCAAACAAGTCGAGGAACAGGCTGCAAAGCCATAGACATCTGCTTAAAATATCAAATTTTATAATAAATTAATTTGCATAACTACATAAAAATAATTTATTTTTAAATTTAATTAAGATTTATTTTTGTATACGCTTCTACTTTGTTACTACCACATTTTCTTTTTTCCTTTTTAAGCATTCGCGTGAATCTATTCAAGCGGCTCTGAGTCTACGATATTGCTGAAGAATCTTGGAGTTTATCGCTCTGGGGAATCCGGAATCGAATCCGGACGCTCAACCTCGGGAATTTTTCGGGATGGTCTGTTCCGTATTTGTAAGGCCCCGTACTTCACTACCCGGTCGCCCCATTGTGGGCCTGGACTCTGATGGGCATGGAAAAGTTCTTCTTATGCCCACAAGCGGAAAGAGTTAAAGAAGAAAAAAACCAAGTTTACTTCATAGTTTATATCGTTATAAATTTATATCGTGAAAATAATTTTAAACATTAAAAAGCTTCTGCATATTTATAACAAACAGGTATGTTTAATCAGTAAAAATTGTATTTAATTATGCAAAACAGATGCGTTTCCAGAAGCAGTTTTGCATTCAAATTTGACTAGCAAGAAAAAATTATATATACTCTACTTGTATATATATATTTATGTATGTGTGTTTATATATATATATACGCCTACTGTACATACATTTCTTTCTGTTTGGTCAAATATATATATATGCTTATTGCATATATATATATTTGACCAATAGAAGCTACTTATTGTAATCACGGATATTGGTATTAATTATTTGATGTTGTCAAAATCAGAAAATCTCAGAGCATTACAAGAACTTCAATTGTATGTTATTTGTGTAAAAACATACATTTAACCTTTTTTATCGGATTATCAGTTTCACTATGTGGTCAGAACCATTAAGTGCTCTTATGGGGCCCGAGGATAGAGAGGGCCCGTTTAGCCTTTTGTTCTTTGGAAACGAAATAGAATGCTTTATCATATGGACGCCCAAATTTTCTCCGTTCCCGGAAAAAAATTGCGAGTTTCTCTTCTCCACGCTCTGTATTTGGCCGATAACATACAATCATTATCAGTTCTTGTTAATCAGTGTTTTAAAATACGTTAAACGTTAATCATTTTGTCATCTTTTAGCAGTATCGTAATTTAAATAGCTGAAATTTCTTACTTCAAATAAACGTCAGCTGTTGTTAGCTGGAAACAGTACTGGATATATTAATTAATGATAATAATTAGGCCTATAATTATTATATCTTCAAGTTATACATTTTAAATAGTTTTAATACGTCCTTCTAATGTCGGGATCAATATAACCAGAATTTCTATTAATTGTGATCTTATTTACTAATCAGCATGACAGAGCCCTGAAGTGATTATTATAATAAGTGGATTCTATTGTATATCCGATCGGATATATATGTTGATATATTTGTAAATATAGACTGTATCATTATCCGAAAGGAGTGTCCATGTAAATCTGAATTACCGGTGTACTATCCCACTCTACATAAGTAACGTTCCAATTTATGTAGACATTTATCCACATAAATTAAAATAGTTTATATAAATAATTTCAAATTTATAAATTTCTTTTATATTTAAAACTTTTTGACCATTGAAAATAAGATTCCATAAATTATATATCATTCAAATTCCCAACATACGTATTGTCCACGTATTTAATTATTTTTGGTAATTATTAAGGATGAATTTTAAAATGTTTTTGTAGTGAGTTTTCTGAGATAATTATCGAAATTTACAGGAAATTTAATCAGATTTTATCTAGTAAGTTAGTTCGATGTTTAAATGATTCAACTTCTTGATCTATGATCATTTGGTTAACGTTAAAAGAAAGGGTCTAATATAATTATAAAAAGAGTCCCAACTATGTATCGAATTTTAAGAAAGGATAAGGAAAGATTAGAAATAGAAGAAATGGCAGATGTGTACAGGGTACCGTATGAAAACATGCAATTGGGAAAAGACAAGGATTACATTAGTGTCACCTCAAGGAACTTGAAAATTAGACTTAAAGAACAATATAATGTAAGAAAGGGATACAATAACACAGTACTCTCCAGGATGACGTAGACTGAGGGCTCGGTGATAAAATGGAAAGAGGCAAACATCATTAAGTCTGTACTTTCTACTACATTGGCACAGAACGATGAAAAAATTGAAATTATTTTTAACTTATTTTTGCTTTATATTCAATTATTTTAAACGTTGTTATTCTTTTATTGTATTCTATTTTGGAACGATATTTAACGGTAAAATATGTTCCAAGAAAGATTATATAGCCCGAGGATGGCCTATTAGACTAGGTTCGAAACATTTGCTAAGTAAAAGTAAATCCCAGTAGCCAAAAAGGTGTTTATAGATTTATTTTGTTAAAAGAAAAAGCACGGTCCATTTAGTTTTTAGCTGTAAGCCTATAACATTAGTTTTAAACTAGTTAACATCTTTATTCTGAAAAATGAGTCATTGCATATTCCCAATAGACACCTTCAATAATTTAAAAACAACCCACTAATACTTCCAATAATCATTACTGAAATTGGATTAACAGAATATGGCAACTCACTGTTTCATTAATTCAATCCAACTTATCCAATTCAAACTACGAAAAATTACATCCTATTTAGGTGTTAGACACGTGCAGAAAACCCGATAAACCTCACGTGGCTAGTCGCTGGTCACGCTCAACCACTGGTTTACCGAAAATGTATACTTCAAATAAAATGTAAAAATATTAACAGATTACGTATTTATTAACATTTATAAAACTATTTTAAAAATTATGTTAATAACACTTTTAATTTATAATTAACCGTATAGTTTATTTCATGATATAATATAGTTAAAAGCATAAGGGTTTCATTAAAAATTTTATGGAAAAATGAAAATAGAAAAGTTGTTTTTGAATGTTATAAAAGTAGAATAAACGAGCTCTAAAATCACGGCTGGAAACAAAATAAAACTAAATAATGCGCTTTGTATTGTATGCGTAAACAAAAACAAATTCTTGACATTTAATCCAATGGTCAGAAAATTCTCAGAAACTATTAACAATAGACCTATTCGACTTTGCACTTAATAAATAAATAATAATAATAATAAAATTATTTATAGTTTTATTTTCTATAGTTTCATTCGGAATACACATATAATAACAAAATAGTTTTGATGCGGTAATCTTTTTTCTGATTTATTTTATTTATTCTAATTATCTATCTAATTAATGAATTTACATAAATAGAATTCTTTGCTGCTATTTTTATTAAAAAATTCGCATATTACATCTCACTGAATTAGTATTTTTTAAAGATTTTTTTACTTTTATAGTTTCGTGTAATCTGGATCATTACAGACTAATCAAGCACTAGAGGCTTTCTTGTCAACTTCTGGTTACTCAAGGCCAAATTAATGACGTCATTTATATCTAGAACAATAATTCGTGTGTACGAGATTATATACGATCATTCTATTTATTTTGATACGAGTATATAGATCAAATGGATTATAGTTATAGTGTGCTACAAAAACAACATTGTACAGCTGTGCGAATTTGTTTTATAGGAAAATATTCGTATAATAAATACTTGTTGGATGAATTCTTAAAGTTACACAGCAACTGTATTCTTCTTTCTTCTCTTTCGATGCGTGTGCAAACTTTAATAAATAATTTATTTACACGTTTTATATATATATGCCAAGTTTACTGTAGAACAAACTTTTGCAGAAGATTTGTTCCTCCAGAAAGCCCAATCGCATTATATGTTGCAATTGAGTGTAATACGTTAAAGAACAGAAACTTTGTCACTAGACAATGGTAACTCATCACGTATTTGATTTGGTTTGATTTAAATTTTAAAAATACTCGTCAGAAATTTCTTGAATGACCCGCTTTTCGAAGGTACTGTACATCATCGTTATTAGCACCAACGAGTGATACACGCGCCACTTAGTCGCCACTCGACTGCACGAGTTCAAGAAAATGATCATCAGTTTAAACAATATTTACAATTGTTTTGGCCTTTTTCTATTTCCGTTTTGTCTACTTATTTGTGTGTCATTTTTTAAAAAAAATGACTCATTTTCTATTGTTTTTCATGCATTTCTATTCAGATTGCATCTTTATTTGCTTCTAGAAACAAATATCACGCCCGCATTTCGCTGGTTTTTATTGTGATCACTCCATTTGCGTTGCTGATAGTGACTATATTTTTTGTGTACAATGACTTTTGAAACCATTTTACTTCTTACTGCATAAGAATGTTGATTCATTTAGAAATAAAAACTTTGAAAATATTTAAATAAAATTTCCGCCGAAAAATCAGTTAAAATGATAAGAAAATCAAAAGTCAGACATGTTTTCTCATAAAAATTGAAATAAATTGCGGCCACGTGTCAAAAATTACGTGTAAATTAATATTATTTTTATAGTAAGATATTAACTATTTTTATATATTCAATAATATCTTTGAAATTTCATTTTATAATAAATTACTCTATGTATATGAGAAGGAAAAATCTAAATTTCTATTTATTCATTTTTTTCTTATTCTTTAATGATAATTGTATTAATTTATATATAAATATAATAAATATAATTAATTAATTTTCTGTAAACACGAATAGAATACGATTTTTGCAATTCAGAAATATCAAATAGCAAATTACATTAATTGCATATTTAATTATAAAAAATGATAAATACATCAGATTTAATTAGATTTTTTTTACTAAATTATGAAGTAATAAATTATTTACTTATTGAAAATATCATTTTGTAACTGAAGAATCATTTTCAAAACTCTTGAAGTGATTTAATTCTATAAGATGAATGAGGAAAGTTTACATGTAAAATGTTTTCCAATAATGAATCCTATAAATTATAATGTAAAAGATTATTATGTATGCTTAATACTTTATCATATCGCGTGCTGCAAGTGAAAAGGAAGGAAAACCACTAGTGGCACGCCTGATGGCATTTCGGTTTTGATTGATGTAAATTAATACTCGACTACTGTATTTTATTTTCGAACTTTTTTTCTTTGTATACTTTATAACAAACTTCACAATTTTTTTAATCTCAAATGTTCATTTTGTATTTCAAAATTTCAAAATATAATGCATAAATAATATCTTAATGTGTCTTTTTCTTTTCTGGAAAATGCCACGTCTTTTTTAATACACACCTACATAGAGTTCTATTTTTAAAATTATAGTATGAAATTTCCTCAATAAATCGAAATTTAATCATATTTTCTTCCTTAAAGTGACGAAGCATTTTTCAGAATATCGCAAAACTAACAACTTTTATTAAAATGTTATAATATTAATCAGGAACTGTCAAAAAATCTGGCAGAAGGCCATTTACATTCCTAACATATTATCTTTTTTTCATTTTATTTTGTTCATATTATCTGTAAAGATAATAAATGCAATTTTTTTTATAACTTAAGTTCCAAATTCCCTCAGAAGGAAAAAATTAAGTTAAAAAATTCAATTATTCAAAATTCAATTCAAAAATTCAAATTTAATAAGCTAAAACGTTTTAGTTACGCCCACTTTTATTTTATTAACCAATCAGCGTTTAGATAATCATATTTAAAAGCGTATAATTTTGTGTCTTCTGTATTTTACAGAGTACCACTAATGTTTGAAATAATTTTTCTTTTATTATTGACAAATTTTTTGCAAGATATAATTTCCAGCCAGTCAATTTTATTGTTTCGTGATATATTTTACAAAATAATTCATTATAAGAAAGAAAAATATTGCATTTCTGTAATTGAAAATATATAAAGAAAGAATAGTCTTATTATTTTAAAAACAATTTCAGGAAAATAATGACAAGATTTATTTCTTAAATATCACAGTATCGCTTAAGAAATCTTAAAACGAATCGAGTTAATTTAAACAATTCAAAAATACAAGTCACTGTGCATACTTATAAGAGCTAAAGAAGCTTGTTAAACTTTATATCAAGTGTTATGTATTAAGTTAAACTTTATATCAAGTGTTATGTATTATATATATTTAGTTTTTCTCATATATGAGAAAAACTAAATATTATTAAATCAAAGCTGGATTTAAACTTGTGGCCTTAAATTATGACATATAACAGGCCCTTCCCCTCCTCCAAATAATACATGTAAAAATGTGAGGTCTAAGCTATAAATTCATAACTCGTTTAACTTATATGCAAATCCAGCTCTGAATATAATAAAATTATTAGAAAACATTTAAAAAATCAAAATAATAACTTTTAATAACGTGTTTTCACATGAAAATAATAAATGTATATTTTTATTTTATGAAATAAGCCAGTTTCTAATGAAAACAGTTCCTTACCTTATCACTGAAATAAAAAAATTAATTTTAATCGTGTGAACTTAGACTATTCAGCTGACGTAAACGTAAACAAATAGTTAATTAATAATTTTTTAAATATTAATCCATCAGGCAAACAGGTGTAGCATTTCTCTTATATTCGATGAAGAACTTGTTAAAGTCGCATTAAATTTTTATATGTACTGCAACGTAGACATTCGTATACGGATATATATTTGTAGTTTTTATAAAAAGAACAACATTAAAGTATATTAATCATTTGATATCTATATGTAACATTTAAATCACAACTTGTTTACAAGGTGCTCGAAATAAAATTACATGTGCATTTTTAAACTAGTTATAAAACTACATTCCTTAGCTATAAAATCAATGCGTGGGCCCATAANACTAATGATTAATGATGTTTAATTTTTGAAAAATTTTCAAACAAGTCGAGGAACAGGCTGCAAAGCCATAGACATCTGCTTAAAATATCAAATTTTATAATAAATTAATTTGCATAACTACATAAAAATAATTTATTTTTAAATTTAATTAAGATTTATTTTTGTATACGCTTCTACTTTGTTACTACCACATTTTCTTTTTTCCTTTTTAAGCATTCGCGTGAATCTATTCAAGCGGCTCTGAGTCTACGATATTGTTGAAGAATCTTGGAGTTTACCGGAATCGAATCCGGACGCTCAACCTCGGGAATTTTTCGGGATGGTCTGTTCCGTATTTGTAAGGCCCCGTACTTCACTACCCGGTCGCCCCATTGTGGGCCTGGACTCTGATGGGCATGGAAAAGTTCTTCTTATGCCCACAAGCGGAAAGAGTTAAAGAAGAAAAAAACCAAGTTTACTTCATAGTTTATATCGTTATAAATTTATATCGTGAAAATAATTTTAAACATTAAAAAGCTTCTGCATATTTATAACAAACAGGTATGTTTAATCAGTAAAAATTGTATTTAATTATGCAAAACAGATGCGTTTCCAGAAGCAGTTTTGCATTCAAATTTGACTAGCAAGAAAAAA
>NW_019384473.1:628027-658689 GCF_000671375.1 Centruroides sculpturatus
TTCTTAAGTGTCAATTTTATTGTTTCGTGATATATTTTACAAAATAATTCATTATAAGAAAGAAAAATATTGCATTTCTGTAATTGAAAATATATAAAGAAAGAATAGTCTTATTATTTTAAAAACAATTTCAGGAAAATAATGACAAGATTTATTTCTTAAATATCACAGTATCGCTTAAGAAATCTTAAAACGAATCGAGTTAATTTAAACAATTCAAAAATACAAGTCACTGTGCATACTTATAAGAGCTAAAGAAGCTTGTTAAACTTTATATCAAGTGTTATGTATTAAGTTAAACTTTATATCAAGTGTTATGTATTATATATATTTAGTTTTTCTCATATATGAGAAAAACTAAATATTATTAAATCAAAGCTGGATTTAAACTTGTGGCCTTAAATTATGACATATAACAGGCCCTTCCCCTCCACCAAATAATACATGTAAAAATGTGAGGTCTAAGCTATAAATTCATAACTCGTTTAACTTATATGCAAATCCAGCTCTGAATATAATAAAATTATTAGAAAACATTTAAAAAATCAAAATAATAACTTTTAATAACGTGTTTTCACATGAAAATAATAAATGTATATTTTTATTTTATGAAATAAGCCAGTTTCTAATGAAAACAGTTCCTTACCTTATCACTGAAATAAAAAAATTAATTTTAATCGTGTGAACTTAGACTATTCAGCTGACGTAAACGTAAACAAATAGTTAATTAATAATTTTTTAAATATTAATCCATCAGGCAAACAGGTGTAGCATTTCTCTTATATTCGATGAAGAACTTGTTAAAGTCGCATTAAATTTTTATATGTACTGCAACGTAGACATTCGTATACGGATATATATTTGTAGTTTTTATAAAAAGAACAACATTAAAGTATATTAATCATTTGATATCTATATGTAACATTTAAATCACAACTTGTTTACAAGGTGCTCGAAATAAAATTACATGTGCATTTTTAAACTAGTTATAAAACTACATTCCTTAGCTATAAAATCAATGCGTGGGCCCATAAATGAATTAAACATTATGATTTTCGATAAATTTTCTTCTAGAATATCTTTAGCACTAAATTATATATATATATTAAAATAGTTCATTAAATTTTAGATTCGGTAATACGCTAATTTGTTCTTGCTTACATGTAATTTGATTCTCTGCGAAAATAACAGAAAAACTCTCACCAAACTGATCTAAATTAATAAATTCAATTGTAAACTAAATTAATTTTAATTATATTTAAGCAAATTGATTAAATTTTTAGTTTTTTTTAAAGTATTTTCAATTTAATATGTTTTGAGACACATCGTAATAAACTTTGTTAGATTTAATGATAAATTGAAATTTTATATGTTTAACAAAACATAAATTCATCACGTTCAAATTTTACTTTGAGTAAATAATAAATGCATAAAGTCTTGTTTTAAACTCAATAAAACATCTTTTAAAAAAATGAAATTAGGATCTTCAAATTAAATTCAACTTATGTAAAATATCACTTTCTTTATAAACAATATGATAATTTACAAAAATAAAGAAAAAATTTATTATTTTTAAAACTGTAGATAGGGTTTGAATTTATTTATTTGTCCAGGAATTCCAATTAAATTTTTAAAATTTATAATATATTAAATAAAAACATTTATAAAATCCAGCGCTTGAGAGATGTAAAGTAAGGGCACTACCATTTACAAATATAAAATCCTATCCTTCTCCGAAAGCCATAAAAATCTATGAATAAGATCAAAATCTTCATTAATTACCAAAATAAATCATTTTCACATTATATTTTCTTTATAAAAGTCTAAAATCTGAAGACCATTCTGTGTTTGGAGTTCAGATCAAGTGGTTCTTCTGATAGTCATCTAATGACAAATTAGACAATCATAATTTTCAAAGCATGATATTATAAATTTCTTAAATATACAACAAAAAAAAATTGTAAATCTAAATACAAAGAGATAGTCCTTCACGCACCATCAAATTTCCAATTTTTTCCCCTCCTTCCTCATATTTACGGTACTGTTCCTAAGTAATAATAGGAAGGCAAGGAACCAGATCGAAACGTCAAATTCTTTCTGTATTTCTGTTCTGTTAAGTTTAGCAATAAAAAAGAAAAGTTTGATTGTAACCGCTACAGTCACCTATTCGTTGAGCGTGTCTCGTTTAATGATCCTCATCGAATTGCTTGGCTTTCTTTCTTTTCTCTCTCTTTTTATATCCGTTAGAACATCGAATAGCCGAAATCAGGAAATAAAACTCTTTCCGGATTGAACTGGTAGGAAATAACCTGTTTTAGATATCCTGAAATTGCAATTAAGAGTAAGCGAAACTTTTAGATATGGAGCTTCGTTACAACTTTAAACCAATTTGTATCGATTTATCTATATTGAGTATTGATCTGCCACTCGCACTCATTTGAAGTAGCATAGTTTGTTTGCTTAGTCAATATGCTATTTATAGATACCTTCTAAACAATATCTCATTATATAATTCTCTGTGAAAACTTATAAATTTTAAACATTTTTATCTGCTTAGTCAATATGCTATTTATAGATACCTTCTAAACAATATCTCATTATATAATTCTCTGTGAAAACTTAGCAATTTTAAACATTTTTATCTTAAAAATTATGATGTGTTGCAGGAATTTTATTAAATTCAATTTATGTTGCCAATCCAAAAAGGTTGGGAAACACTGACATAAGCTATTTAATTTCTTATGTTCATTTAAAAAATTTTAACACTTTTAAATGCATATATTTTTTCTTATGCAGAATAGGAATCGAAGATGAAAGAGAAATGGTGCAATTTGGATCACCTAAAAAAGTAAGAAAAATAAAGTTTGTTAGTAATCAAATAACCAAAACTGTTGGACTTTTTTGGATTATTTAATGTTACTAAATTAACATATTTGAATTCAAAGCCAATCATGAAAACTAGCCAATAATTTTTACCAGACTATATTGCTATAATATGAAAGTATCTTGCTATAAATTATATTAAGAAATTTAAATTGAGCTTAGTATTTTGTAGGGATTTTTTTTATTCTTAAAAATAGAAATTTAGCTATTTGAATTTTACTAGTGTTAATTTAATTTATTGAATAATATAATTCACAACACTTATGTTACAGTAATATAGTATCGTTATATTAAAATCCTGTAACTACATATAAATACAAAAATTATATATTTTATTAGAAAATTTAGTATTTGAAATTGACTAGATTGTTTTGAATACTTTGTTAGTTTGAGTTTATTTATTAATTTGAATATTTTTAACTATAAGAATTATTTATTTCATTTTAAAAAATGATATTTTAATGTAAAAATGATATTTAGTTTATAACTATTAATATTTTTTAAATTAATAAATTATATTATAGACACAAGGACAAAATACAAATCAAAAACCAGAGAAGTTTGAAAAAGCATGGTTGGTGAGAAAGTGGTCTAACTTTGATGTTATGTATCCTTTCTATTTATATTTGTTTTTAAATTAAAGTAAATGTAAATTTTTGAGTAATTGCAAAATTAATGTTTTTTTATTGTTATTAAAAAAAGCTTAATTTTGTTTTTTATTTATCTTCATTTTTATTCTCAAATAACATCATTAAGAACAAGAATGTTAAAATAAATAATAAATAATTACCTAAAACCAGCAATAATTCTCTTCAAAACGAATGTTTTCTTCTGTTTTTAACGGTCGTCATCAGGTTTCCATGCATTGGAATGCTTGTAAGTGAACGCCCATTCCAAAAATTTAATATTTATTGAATTCTACACCAGTAATATCATGATGATTGTAAGAATGTTAAAATCTTTTTCAATGTCAGTATGTCTGAGTCATTAAAAAAATTGATTGTCAAATTATTCTTTAAAACTTGTAATAAAATTTCTTATCTTTTACATCTAAATTGAATATTGGAAAATTGCATTGATGATTTTGAACTTATTGGAAATTTATTATGAACAAAATTTATTAAAAATGTCTTATGTTCTTCTCATTATTGTATCTCTACTGACTCAATAATATCCAGGAAAGATAGGCATCAGTTTCAATTTGGTTACATAGAATAAATTAGGATTATCCAGGAATAAAAGTTTGAATGGAATACAGTGGTACTTCAGGATACGAACGCCCCAGCATACGAAATTTTCAGGATACGACATGAAATTCGAACATATTTTTGTTCCACGATACGAACAAAAACTCACCATACGACGTTACATTAGTTCACAGCGTCACTTTTTATTCACTTCTATTCATTGGTCTCAGTCCGCGTGTTTGCTTCGTCGTGGAAGGATCTCGCTCGATAAAGGAAATCTTGAGGTATTATCAGAAAGTGACTGATTTTATTGAAAAGAAACATTCCAAAAAGGTTCACACTGACCATATTGCTGCTCGGAGTAATGACATTTGCCTAAGTCATTTTAGAAACATTTTAAAAAGTAGGCCAAGCCAAACCTCTTTGGATAGATATTTTACCAAGCGACCTCTATCCAGTGAAAGTGCTGGTGGAAGTGAAGGAAATAAAACAAAAAGCAGTGAATAAAAATTAAAAAAGAAAAATTAATAATAAAAAAATTAGTGTTGTTTTATAAGTTATTTTTAAGTTATTGTTACATTATGTTATGTAAGTTAAGTTTTTAGTATCATTTCCCTTCTCCCTCTTCCGCCACCAGTTTACACCTTCACCGTCGTCTATCTCAAAGTTAAAGTGCAAATAAAACTACATTTTTTTAATCAATTATTATTCTATTATGGTTATTTATATATTCAGAACTAAAAAATGCATTTTTCAGTGTTTTCCTTACTATATATATATTTTTAATGCACTGCTTAGCTTTAATTTGACTGTGTTTTGGTGTTGGAACGAATTATTTGGTTTTACATGTAATTGTATGGGGAAAAATGATTCACCTTACGACATTTTCATGATACGATCTCAGTTTCGGAACAAATTAATTTCGTATCCTGAGGTACCACTGTATAAGGTTTATTCAAGAATTTTGCAATTTAAACATAATTAAAGTTTATTAAAATTCTTTATTTTTTGTATATTATTGTAAAGTTGTTAGTTTTAAATTAGAATAACTTTAACATACAAATTATTTTTATTTAACTTTATATACAAAGAAATTATTTAATTAAAAACAATTAAAATTATGCAAATATGCAATTGCATTAGAGCATTATTCTCATTGTTATTTTACAATTGACATTTCTATTCTTGAAGATACTATTTCAAAGTAAATTACATAAATTCAGTTTTTTTTAGTTAGTTATTATTCTAATTTAACACTAGAAAGTATCTGTATTGATTTGCAAGTTATATCTTGATTCACTGGAAGTAATTTTTATTATTTACATTTAATATGGAGTCTCTTGTCTATTTCTTTTTGTTTTGACGATCATAAATAATAATCATTGAATAACTATTTTCTTAAATAAGCACTGATATTTCTATGAAAATAAACTTCTTTGACTAAAAATAAGGTTTATGAAACCATTGTTAACTCATAGTCGACCAACTCTAATGGAAACTTTGCCTTCTTGTTGTTTGCCTTTAGCAAGAATATTAACGAGTACGGAGCAACTATCTCAAGTGAGTATTCTTTGAGTTTTAAATATACTATTATTATTTGTTATACAGTTATGTCACTTAACATCCATCATATGTTCTGCAAAATAGGACATTATGCAATTTGGATGTCCAAACATCATCATATACTGTACACACTTAGCAAAGTTATATGGGATATGTATCAATATTATGTATTGACTAATAACCAAGATAGCCAATTTATTAGTATTAATATTAATTTATTAGTATTAATTAAAATGTTTATTATGTAATTATTACCATGTAGTAATAAGTTTTTTAATTATTATATAACAATTATTTTAAATCTAGGCAAATGACTTGGCAATGCTAGATATATGGTAAACATTAATACTTGGCACTGCAGCTGCAGCTGCTTTATACACAAGAGACATGAGATCAATGTTGCTAAGTCCTTAACAAGCTTTTCCACTATACCAGCCATACCTTTTTACAAGATTAGGTCAATGTCCCTTCTCACAATGATCCAAACTACTTGTTGTCTGATATCGTAAATATAATCTTGTGTAACCACAGGCATATGTGCATTTAGATGTCTAAACAGATGTTATGCAGCATTTGATTGTATATCAAAATTTTTGTTTGTAAAATATGACAGATTTATACAAAACGTAACATTGTCTATAAAATCTGTGTTTAAGCTAACTGATATTGCACACAAATCAGGTTGATGATATTATGCAATATCAATAATTTAAAATATTCAATGACATTTTTATTTAAATAAACATACAAAAAAGTAATGACTTATTAGAAGACATAACATTTATTAGTATTATTAAAAACAATTATTATTGTTAAAAATTCACTTTTTATCATACATTTTCTTTTCAAAAACATCTGATATATCTGAGAATTACAAAACAATAAATGCTGTAAATAATGCAATTAATAAAACAGGTATAAATATATAATTATGTATAAAGCAAATCATATGACTTCATATTAATTAAATCTGACTGTTAAAAACTGAATATATAAGAAATTCTTTTAATATATTGCTTAACTACTGCATTATTTTTTCAGCTGACTATGTGGAAAACACGTTTTCAAAGCTGTTTAGACTGTTGCAAAGATAACCATTTCTAAGGCTGCTTGAATGTCTCTGTAATGCTATAGTTAAGCAATACACAGCTGACAATGAGTCTGGGTTATTAATATTGAATTCTTTTAATAATAATAATACAAAAATTTATCTTCAAAAAAGAAATTTTATGATTAAATAGTTATTTAAATGTTTTCATAATTTTTTTTTTAATTTAATAAGGAGATATTCTAAATTAAGAAAATAAAACTATTGAAAAAATAACATACAAGATGCACAAGTTTCAGTGTATGATTGTGATGTTTACACTCATCATTGATGTTGGCAAACAAGAAATTTCTTCTTGTTTTTGTGCATTAAGGAATTTCCTGTTTGCCAACATCAATGATGAGTGTAAATATCACAATCACATATTGAAAAAATAATCATAAAAATTATAAAATGTGATTTATCAAAGGTAGGAAATGCAGAGGAACACCACTATATATCTTATATAAATGGGTTATAAAGAGAAGCTAATAGAAACAATGGATGATAAAGAGAATGTTTATATTTTTTTTACTACCAGTATATTATTTACTTATTTTTTCAGTTTGAATGTACAGTACATTTTAAATTAAATTTATTTATAGCTAAAAGTTAACTAATTTACTTAGCAATAGTTTGACTTAGAATCATTAAAATATAGGGTATCTTCAATTTGAGAATATATGTCAATAATTCTAACAATTGCCAGATTAAATCAGGTCATTTGGCTTTAATATAACTATCAGGCTTAATGTTTACATATGTAGCAATAATTCATTATTTTGTCACAAGATGAACAAAAGTATTGAAAAGCTTTTGAATTTTAAAATATTTTTAATCTTTTTAATAAAACTATTGGATGGAAGGTTTTATTGTCATAATCTAGTTTCAAAAATATATAACTTAATGCATTCCTTGAATATGTTGTAATCTTCCCTAAAATGTCAACTAACATCTCTATAATAATCTATTTTTTTGACATTTAGAGAGGAAAAAGCAGAATTTTGATTTTCTCCATAGAAAAGTATGTTGAGAATCATTCTAATCGTTGATTTTTAGAATCATGAAAGTGTTTGAGTGTCATGAAGTATTAAATTAGCAATTATGTTTTAAATGGACTCTTCTTTAAATGATTGATTATAAGATAGTTGTTATAGAGACATGTTAGCACAACTTTTTTTGCAGTTTGTAGTAGCTACAGATGCATTGTTTAAGATTAACTTTGAGTTATACTTTTGTGCCTACAGATTGTTAGGCATACAGGTATCATTACTGAAGTTAATCAATCTTAAAACAATGGGTGTTGTAAATACTACAAACTCCAGTAAGAGTTGCTGTGCTGACATCTCTCTATAACATGTAGTAATTGTATCCAGATGCTGATCATTAATTTATAGTATTTTGACTGTGTATTTTGAGTAAATTTATATCCTGATTTGAATTTCTCTTCACAATCTGGAAGTTACATTAGGAAATGCAATCTTAATCATAGATTACTCAAATTGTATATGGCTTGCCCCCTCCTAACTGCCATCAAGTCTGTTGATATTTTTGGATTGTTTTTAAACCTTTACAATTAAAATATCGAAAGAGATTTTCAGAATACAGAAATGTATGAGATAGACATGACCAGTTTTACACTCTGCCTTCTATTGTCATACTGATCAGTTACTTTTGTCATATTAATAGATTTTTATATGTATATATTTTATCAACTAGTATTATAAACTTTTCTAAATTTCAGTTCTTATTAAATATTGATTGATAGTACATCAGCAAGTATTTAGATATTAATAAGAGATAGTGTAATTCATAGTATAATAATTGAAATCATAAATTACATATAATTAATGTTAATTTAAATTACTGTGTTTTATTGTATGATAGGATAATAATAAGAAGGATGATGATTCTGATACTGATCTTTGCATTAATGAAGATGAAATATCTCCCTCCACATCAAATCATATCAACAGTAATCAAAATACTCCTCAGGTATCCATATAAAAAGTCTATAATGAAATTTAAAAAATTTATAGATGTATAATTGGTAAAGCAAGCATATAAATATCAAATATCCCATGTTTAAAGACTAAACAAATGTTTGAAATATTTTCTTTTCCAGTGTAAAATCAATTATCTTCAGCCAGAATGAAAGATTTGTATAGCTGGTATTTATTTTTATAAAATTTTCAGTGCATGTTGCATGAAATAACTTAAATACTTTATATATTTATTTGAATTCCTATTTTAATATTAATTATTGATAAAAAATTTAACTATTGATACCTTTAACCATTAACAATTATATAATTTTTTTCAGAATTAAATAAATGAAATGTATTTTCATTTTTATAATAGAATAAAAAAATTAATACATTTTTTTTTAAATTAATTATCTTAAAATCCTAAAAACTGTATCTCATCAAATTATTTTTCAATTTTTATATAATGCCCTAAACATTGTTTTGGACTATAAACATTTGATGTTAGCATAATCTTGTTTAATTTTTTAAATTTTCTAAGTTTCATAATTAATCAGAATTAATAATTTAATATGTTGAAAATTACTGTTCTTTTAAATGTTGAATTTTTTTTAATTAATTTTTTTACCACCTGATATTTTGCTTTTAATTTTTAAAAATCTATCTAATTATATCTGAAATGACATAAATGGCTGTAAATCATATGCTTTTGTGCAATCAGATTCACATTTAAATTTAATACTCTAAAATGATTATAGAAATTAGTTCTGATTTAGAAGCAACTATTAACTATATGACACACTATTTTTAGTATGTCTATTTTTTCCACTCACAATAGTGTGTGGTCAGTTAGGGAAGAAATTACAGGTATTTACTCATATTTAGAAGATAATATAAATAAAGTTTTAATTATAAATTCATTTTTTTTAATTCACTTTAATATTTAGAGGATAATTCTGGTTTCTTCCTTATGATAGAAATGTAAATAAGCTTTATCTAAATATGACAGCTGTTTCATCTGAGAAAATTATTTTCTGAAATAGTTTTGTCTCTGATAGTTATATTTATATATTGTATATTTACACTAAGTTAACAATTAAGTAAAATGATGATGTAATAAGTAATGCCAATTCTATATGTAATTATTTTCTATGTGATATGAAATCTGTTATTACAATATTGTGGCTGAAAATATTGTATTTTGTATGAATTCATTTTGTATTATCTTTCATTGATTTTATACTTTTTTATATTTAATATATATAGTCAATCCCCCTATAACACTGTTTATAATTCTGTTTTATGCGAATTCCATGTTGTATGAGTCACTTAGATTTTACAAATACGTGTGCCGGATTGTGAACAGCTCATGTATTTGTAAAATCTAAGTGACTCATACAACATGGAATTCATATAAAATGGAATTATCAACAGTGTTATAGGGGTCGACTGTATATTTTAGAAAATTACATAATTATTTACTTTATTTTTAACCTTATATGATGCATGTTTTTGTGGCTAAAATTTATTTGAAAATTGGTATTATGTACAGTATTCAATATATTTCATACTGTAAAGATTTTCAAATCCTTCAAAAAAAGTTTTCATGGAAAATGTGATGCATCCTATTTAACAGTGTGTCATATAAAGTGAAAAGTATAGTATTTATTTCTCTATCAAATCAGAAATAAATAAATGTAAAATAACAATAATAATTAGTATTAATCAAATGCTTCATTAAATTGAATTAAGCTTTCATAAATTACAAGGTTTAAAATACAGCTATATATGCAGCATTTATAATGCTGATTGTTATATTTTTGTATTTTTATATTATTAAAACAGTAAAACTTTTCATAACTGTAAAAAAATTTCCTGGAATATTATTAAAACTCTGACTGTGTAAGATATGTAAAAAGAATAAAGAATAAAAGATTAGAAACAAAGCTGAGAGTGTTTAGATAAATTTAAAGTAATCTTTTCTGAAGTTGTATTGAAAAATCACTTATAATTCTATTTAAACAGATAATCAAGTACTATATACTTAGTAAATTCAAGATTATTACAAAACTTTATAAGTTTTGAAATTAATTACCTATTTTGAACTACTGGTATATCATTATTATACATGCCAAAATGTATTTTATAATAATTATTGTTAAATTTAAATTTTCTCTTATCCAAACAAGATAATGAAGATAATACAGAAAATTTTTCTGTAGAAAGTAAATTATTCTTAAATAAAAGCTCATATATGAGGAAAGCTTAAAAAAGTTTCAAAATTGAATCAGTTTAAATATAAACTAGACACTTAATTATAATTTTTGCTATGAACATAATTTAAAATAAACTTAGAAATTTTTGTTTCCTACAATTTTTTCATAAGTTTCTATTGTAATCAAGCAATGATTTAGATTATTTAATAAGAGTTAATTCTTTTGTTTGTTGCTCTTACATTTGGTTAATAATTTTGATTTATAGTGAGATACATAACAATAGTAAGAATGAAAATATTTTTTATATCACTTTTGTTGAATTAATATGATGCAATGATGAATCTCCATAATGAGGTCAATTAAATTACATTTCTCTACTATTTCAGGAATTAATTGTAACTAGTTAGCAAATTAAAACTGGAATTTTTTTTCTTAAAAGTTCATATAAGTCTCCTTCATTAACAAATTAATTACACCCATTTAAATAGTTTAACATTTGTTACAATTTTAAGTTTTAGTTGTACATAAATATACTGCTGGGTTCCAGAGTGATTGGTTTTCAGTAGTTTCATTGTTTTTTGTTTTTATTTATATGCACAGTACTTATAGTATTTATGCTTAATAATAATATTTAAACAAATATTATAAGTATTTTATTTCATTTTAAGGATGGTCAAAAAGTTGTTTGGAAGGAGTATTCCATAATAAGTAGTAGTTAAAAAAAAATTGGCCTATTTTATAAAAAAAAATATTTATTGCCAAAATAAATGATTTTACAATTTATGATGAAAATGTAAATTGCAATAAAATATGAACTTTTTCAATCCTCAAGTATGAGGATTGAAAAAGTTGCAAGTTGCATGTATGATGATGAAAAAAGCCTATTATTCTTTTTTCGTTTGATTAGTGAGTGTGAAAAGGCTTAAAATATTGAAAACCACAGATTAATGATACACTTTCTTGGTTAGTCTGTATTAGTTTACAGACTAACCACGAAAGTGTATCATTAATCTGTGAATTAATTACTTTACTTTTAAACCTGGAATGGTTATATGTTAGTTCTACTGAGTTATTCAATTGATTATATCAAATATAATCAGAGATTGTACTGTTTTTGCACTGAATTTCAAAATATCAAGAGAGTACCTGGATCCTTTTGATAATCCGTAATAGATCATTTAAACCAGCGGTCGGCAACCTTTCTGGTCTCACAGACCACTAAACTCACAATTTTGAATCCCACGGACCACTATCATTAACTGTTTTAAACGCTACAAAATCTGGAGAAAGAATATTTTAGAAAATTTTAGAAATATTTTATATTTCTAAAATTATTTTATTGTTGTTTTTATTTTTTAATTATTTATAAAAATGTTGTTTTTATTTTTTCCTTTTATTCACTTTTTATCAGAGACAAAGAACTTTAATGATCATTAAAGTTCAATTTTACTATATTAATATGAAACTCTCTTGTTTAATTATAACATATTAATGCCAGCCTACAGTTCATTGCTGCTTGTTTGAAATAAATTTATGGATTCTTAGCGCTTTCCACAAAGGACGACAATTGCGCTCACAATATTGTTTATTATTCATTATTTATTGATAAGTCGCTTCGTATTTGGATTTAGATTCGAATAAAAAACCCCAATGAGTGAAAAAAGCAACTAAGCATTTTGCATTTCTTTCGTAATACTTTGCATAACTTTCAGTTGATCAATGTCCAAATTTCTCCACAGACCACAGGTTGCCAACTGCTGGTTTAGACTATTTGAAATTATTAGAAAAATGTAAAATTTAGGTACCAAAATATATTATTCAGAAATGTTTTTGTTCTCTTAAAAGATGATTCTTTGAATTTAGCATATTTTATAATAATTTTGAACATGATACCAAGTATAATTGTTCTTTCTGTCAAACTATTTCTCTTGAATTCAAGCTGTGGTATACTGGATCTACTTAGAACCCATCCATTATGTATAATTACATTAAGAAGCTAGATAAAAATATTTTCAGCATATTTAAAGTTCAATCATCCTCATCAGTAGAATCTACACCAGACAATTCACTCATCAGGTGGCTCTATATAGCAGGAATGGGAAGTCGTTGGAAAAATACACAACTCCTGACTCCCAAGTCAGTATTTTTTTAAAATTGACTCCAACTTCAGACTTCCGTAAAAAGATTTTATTTCCGACTCTGACTCTTCATAACTGCTATATAGAGCTTGTCTAAATTAAGATCATTATCTTCCAGTAAGGAAGCTATTTCAGTTACTGTCAATATGAAATAAAAAGAATGATTATAACAATATAATAAACAAACACACATATAGAGATATGTATAGTATATGAGCATGGGCTATATGAATATCTCTGAGGATGTCAAAATAACATTGACTTTGAATAAATATTTTCTGAACAAATGGTTTATAAGAAAACAAACTAAATTTCTTTGGAGTATAATATTTTATTTTATATACTACTAATGATTTGCATATTGTACAGGGTCATTAATTTAAGGTAAATCTGGAATTTCTTCATAAGCAATCTTAGGCAGTCTTGAAGATAAGACTGTTGATAAAAGTGCATACATCAAGTCACTTAAGAAGAAAGCATTGAACAGTCAACAATTGAGACTTGCTCGGACATATGAGAATATGACCAAAGAATTATACTGGAATTGCTTTATGCCAGAAAATCATCCTCACAAATTGTGGCATGGTTTGGCAACAAGAAGACACAAGTTCATACATAGGCAAGAAGTTCAGGCAGTCTGACAACAAGGAGAATTTGACTTCTGACAGGGCAACTCATAGTAAGCATTATGATCATAATGAATTAAACACTAATTCATAGCCAAATTGAAGGAGAAAATCAATCAGGATGGTGCAGGGATCATGAGTGACCTCATAAAAAAAAATGGTCAAGGAGATGTATACAATCAATCATGGGGACCTGCAATACCATTCTTTTGTTCTCAGGAATTGCCAGTTGTTGGCTGAGAAGAACAAGGATAGAAGTGCAATCACCTTGACAGCTTCGTGTGGGCAGGGCTGGTTCTAATAGCTGTGCAGTGCATGCATGCACTCAGGTGTCCAAATTTCTAGAGTGGCCGATAATGCACTTTAAAAATAAAATTCATATACAAGGTCTGTTCAAAAAGTATCGGACCTTTGGTCGGCAAAAATAAATTTATTGACTTTGAGGTACAAAACCCTAATCCCCTTCAAAGTAGTCTCCTTGGTAATGTATACACTTCTCCCAGCGTTTCTGCCATTGCTGGAAACACTGCTGGAACGCATCTTTTGGAATGGTTATCAGCCGGTCCGTCGCATTTCGCACGATGTCTTCTCTCGACTAAATTTGGGTTCCTTTTAGCGGCATTTTCAGCTTGAGAAATAGCCAAAGGTCACACGGAGCCATGTGGAGAGAGTACGGAGCGTGACGAACCACAGGAGTATTGTGTTTGGCGACGAAAGCCCGAATCAGATGCGCAGAATGGGCGGATGCGTTATCACGATGGAGCTGCCAAGTTTTGATCGACCACAGATCCCATCGTTTGCATCGCACTGTATCGGAAAGACGACGAAGGACCTCCTGGTAGTACTCCTTTGCGATGGTTTGGCCTTGTGGTGCGTACTCACGACACACCACCCCACGAGAGTCGAAAAAACTGTCAACATGACCTTTGATATTGCTGCGGACCTGCCGCGCTTTTTTTGGCCTCGAGGATCGTCCCCGAAAGCCTGCTGAATCTTGCGAATGGTTTACACTCGGGTATCGCCAAGGTTTTTGGCAAAATTTGATGTAATATCGCTGCTCACGTTGTTCAGTCATTTTCCAGCTTAGTGAAATCCGACGAGAGCGCACTACATGACCTCACTCATACGCCGATTGCCAACGACTGACGCTTTCTGCAGGCGGGAAAAAATTCAGGGCTGTGCATGACTGTCCCCTCCACAACTCCACCGAAGGAGGCCTCTCTCGCATCATTGGTTTACGCGGAAAAAAATAAGGTCTCCCCTCCACAACTCCACCGAAGGAGGCCTCTCTCGCATCATTGGTTTACGCGGAAAAAAATAAGGTCCGATACTTTTTGAACAGACCTTGTATAATTTATTTTAATATAGTGATTGGACAGCTGATGATATAGCTGTACAGATTATTCATATAAATAATGCTGAAGCATGCATGCTAGATGTTTTGCATCAGAAAACTTGAAAGTGCAAACAACAGATGATGAGGATTCATCCATTAAACCAGAGAAAAATTTATCGGTGGAAATTCCAAAACCATTACAATTGTTTCTTGTTTTAAATCATGTAAAAAGCATAAACATTGTAGTTTGTAATTTTTGTTACAAACTCTTGTTAAAGTTTGTTAGCTTGGAGTTTGCAAACTCAAAGCTATTTATTTATGTTAATGTTATTATTTATGTCAATGTCTTATGATTGAGTTTAAGGTTACCCTTACATAACTCACTGTGAATGGCTGCATTAAATAATATATGTACAAGGTTTTATGTTTATGCTTAATTTTCATTATGAATGGGCCTTTATTCCCATATCATTAATCTTAAAATGATACTTATACCATTTGTTGGGCTGCAATTTGAAAAAATTGTAGACCTATAAATTCCCAATGTCCATCTGTCTTTCCTAAATCTCGAGAATAGTGTTAGATAGATAGATGAAAGATGAGACCAGATATGGAAACCTTAAGGCCCCAATTAACTATATATAAATGTTCAATGCAAACCAGAAGTCACATTATTTTAATTCAAAAATTTTTCCCTGAAAAGAGTTAATAGAAGACTGGCACGACTCTATTGTTAAAGGATGTACAGGGCAAGCCACTACTAATTGTAGATAATGAGCATATATTTTAAATTAAATAAATTAAAAATATGATTAAAAATTGCAGCTGGCATTGTGATGATGTCACAATAAATAATTGCTTGTTGGTTTTAGCTTAAAAACAATAAAACTAAAAATCTAGAAATGTTGTTTTTATTTTTTCCCCTTATCCACTTTTTATCAGAGACAAAGAATTTACACCAAGGATACTCTAACAGAAAAACACTCATTTATTTTTCAAAAAAACAAGCTATGCATTTCATGTGATTTTTTTTATACAAATATTATCACCCCTCTTTAGGCTATAAAACAAAAATACAATCTTTTAGAGTTTACAAAACTATATTATTAATACAAACTTTCAACCAACCTTTTATCATTTCTTTTACAAATTTCCTGTTCGTACACCATCAATTAACAGACATTCATTTTACATGAGCTTTTATCTTGGACAATATCCCACCAAACACCTTCTATTTCCATTCCATTATTTAAATTAATAGTATTATTTGCATATACAATTGCCACATGTTCTTTAAATTTACACAAATACATATGTTTTTCTTTATAGAGGATTTTAAGACTATTTTTATCAATGGAACATCCATATTCCTCCATAATGCTTAAACCATGGTGATTGTGGTTATAATTTAGTCTAATCACTGCTTCATGATAATGGATTCTAATTTTCAGCCGTCTCCCTATTTCACCTATTCAATTAACAGGATTTATACATGTGCATTTAATTTATAAACTATTCCTGCTTCTTCTCATCATCATTTTTTTTTTGTTTTGCTAGTTTTAATTTTATTTTTTAACTTAGCAGTTAATATAATCCTGTAATCTTTAAATTTATTTTTATACTATTTGAATAAATCTTTAATATAAGGAAAGAGCATATATATATTATTCTCATCTTTATTTTTATTATACTCTATAGATAATTTTTTTAAACATTTCTAGATCTTTAGTTTATTTTTTTAAAGCTTGTTTTTAAGCTAAAACCAACAAATAGTATTAAATCCATCCCAGGCCTACCAGTGACCAAATGGTTCTGTTCCCTGAACATGGAGTTCAGTCCTGGGTTTGCAGCACCTCTTCAGAATGGGCTGGCCACCTGGAGTTTTCTGCATTTTCTCCATGTCTGTAATGCCTAAATAGGGACCAGTTACCCTTAAAAAGACCTCCCAAAAGGCATCCCCTTTAGGCAGATGGCCCAAATGTTGCATTGTCATAACTTAACTAACTAAACTAGACCAAATCCACCCCATGGTATTTTTTTTGTAAACTTACATCATTGTTTTAATTGATGACAGAACCAGAAGGAAATTTAAATAAAGAGATGCACGAACATTATTAATTTAAATATGAATATTTAAATTAATTTTTATATACACACATATATAATGTACTAGTAGACCCCGCCATGCGTTGTTGTGGCTCAAAATGAATCTATTATAAATGTATAACACTTCCCCGTGGGGGAATTTTTCGAAAAATTTCTTCTTAGTGTACATTCTCTTGACGTACCCTATTAAAACGCAATCAAAAATGCAAAAACCCGCATTTAAAATAGTATAATAGAAGCCAAGTTCTTTACCGTAAGCCTTAAACCTAACCATCTCCCTTCAGTGAGGGGAATTTCGACACCTATATTATATAAAAACACATGCTTATTCAAATGCAGCGTTGTGTCAAAATTTCAAAGGAATCAGTAGGAACAAACGAACATTACATTTATATTTATATAGATAGATAGAAGATGATCTGCTTTAGTTCATTTTCACAGAAAAGCATAATGTCTCACAGAAAAGCAAACTTAAGGAGTCGTACTTGTAGCGCCATCTATTGGACATAAAAGCCTTAACCTAGATATCTTTTAATTTATGTGAATGTTTAACGGAATAATATACAGCCTATGTCCACCCTGAAGTTCCATTCTAAATATTGGTGAAAGAATTTTTGAAATCAGATGAGTAGTTTCGGAGATTAACTGCTACATCCAAACTTCTTACTTACAAACATTACCTCTTTATAATATTAGTATAGATTTATATACTAAATAAGAAAAATTTTTTAAAATTAATTTCATTTTAATTTGCAAATTATATTTTATGACGACACTAAAATTTAACCTTGAACAAAAGCACCTGTTATCTACGGGGCGGCTTGATTTGAATAAATATATATATATATATATCAAATATTTTTATGGACTTTTTTTACCCTGTCATAAGAAACACCAGAAGGCTCTCATGGGTTAGGTTAGGCCAGGCATAGCCAACATATGGCCCATGGGCTGGATCTGGCCTGCCTAATGAATATATGTGGCCGTGATTAATCTTTCAGTATTAGCTACTGAAGTCCGAATAGCTCGATGAAAAATTCTGACGCCTAAAAAAAAAAAGGTCAACAACTTACTGTGCATTTAGAGTTAATGCTCCATTACAAATCTCTTAAGTACAGCGTAGAATGTTGATAAAGCATGATAATGTGAAAAATGCATATGTAATCTTTATGTACAATTTAGTCTGTATGGGAGTGACACCACCACAATGAGATCTCTCACCACCTAAAAATCGTCCTAGGGCAGCCTCTGGTTCAGCCTGTGAAAAAAGTTTTCTTTCCAATTTGGCCTGGGGGTGAAAACTGTTGTCCACCCCTGGGTTAGGCTATGAATTTACTCGTGATCAGCATTGATAGAGGTGGTCAAATATCTGTAGCATACTGGTGGCTAATGGTCAAAAACTGGCCGTGTGTGGGGCTTGATTGATGCAAAGGAAAATGTGAAGCATCACAATACCAGTGATGCTCTAAAGGCTTCCATCACAGAGGTGATGGTGTACATGGATAAGGAGCAGGTCAAATGCACTTGCAGCCATTTCTATGTAGCCTCTTGATTTTCATGACCTTCTCCAGCTCATGGAAACCAACAGATGTTACATAGAATAATTTCATTTTGTAATTCACAAGAATATATTGAAATTTCTCTTTATTTTTTTTTCATTATATAGTGATTTTTCCGGATTTACCTCGATGATCCCGTATAGGTGGTAGGGTTTTTGACCTTTTAGGCCCAAATACCTTTACCTAAAAGGTCTGTTGTGCACATGATTCAGCTTAATCATTCCATAAATTAATATTAGATTAAAATAATCCAAAATTTGAATAGAAATTAATTTAAATTTGAAAAAATTTAAGTTTTGCACTAACGAAACACCAAACTAACATGTATATACATGGTAGTGGAAAAGCTGAATAGTTGAGAAATGTACTATCAAGATTGTCTTGACTTTCTCAATGAAAAAAGGCTTAATTAACTAAAACTTATTAAAAATTCTTTCAAAGTATAGGTTGTGAACAAACTAGGTTCATAGATCCCAATTATTAAATAATAAAATAAAGATTTTAAAAATATATAAACTTAACATTGTCTGAAATTCATGTTAAGAAGATCACTACTTTTTTTACGTTTGATTTACTGCCAAATGAAAAGAATTAAACTGCTGCCATGACAGATAAAGTAAGTCCTAAAATAAAAACTCTGTAGAAATTTTGCAGAGAAGTTTGTGAAATATGACAAATCGTGAAATATCTACTTACGTATACTGGTACATTATCGTACCCCTAGACTTTAATGGGTTAACATCAAATAATTTATTTGATATTTTATATGCTACTTATTTTTTATGAATATTAATTTTATTCCAAGAGTGTGGATGATTTTATAAAAATTATAAGCAGTTACTTGAGTTTATAAAAATAATATATTAAATTTAGAGAGAAAGCAACAGATTAAGAAGAAACAAAACTTTCAGCTTCATATTTTTACTCTATCAGTTTCTTATAATATCTTTTAAAATAGTAATTTTCAAAAGAATTAATAAGAACTGTAGGGCATAAATTTTTATTAAACTACTTATAAGTGTAATGATAAATTTTTCATATTTACAATTTTCCACAAATTTACAGATTAATATTGATAAAACTGATGAAAAAATCTGAAACTGATTAACAAGAAATTCTCAATGCCATCCTTGCATTTCTAGCAAGCAAATTTATTAAGAACACAAATGTTTTTGGCATATTTCATAAGCCTGTGTCACATTTCCAATTTCAAATATTATCAGATTGGAAGTAAGATTAGAAACTTGATGTAGGCTTATGAAATATACTGAAAACATTTGTTCTTAATAAATGTATTTTCTAGAAATACATTTTTATGTTAATTTTTATGTTGAGATTTTTATGTTAATATTGATAACTTTTGTTGATTGGTTGTCAGAATCATTGCCATATCTATTTGATTGTTTTCATCATTTTAACTTTTGACAAAATGAGTTATCTATGCTTATTTTTTACTAGTGTATGTTAGTTGTATCTTGCTGTTTTGTCTGTTACTGATTGTCTGCATGATTATTCTCAAAATCCTGTTTTTTTAAATAATCATGCATCTTAACCATGTATTTTGTTTTAACTAACCTTTCATGGACTTCGTGGCTATTTTTTCTTATTTCAGTATATTAAACAATATGTTTTCAATAAATTCATGACAAAATTGCCGATAAAATTAATTGCACGAATTTCACCCACTTCTGTAAGGCAAGTCAAATCGTCAGTAATCCTTCGAATGTTTAACTATGTAAAGCTAACTCTAACAGTGTTTCCTATATTAGTTCAACAAACTTAGACTTAAAACTGTGATCATTTCAAGCATGATGTTCTATTTATTCTTTATCAGTATAAGTTTTATAATTTAACATTTGAAATTATAGTTATACTATAATTTCAAATGTTATCAGATTGGAAGCTATAGATAGATTAGAAACTTGATGTAGGCTTATGAAATACAGTATACTGAAAATATTTGTTCTTATAAATGTATTTGCTGGAAATTGATATTTGCAAACAGAGTTCTGTTATGATTGTTTATTACGCAAAAACATTGGTTCTATTTTCCAGGGATCACCAGGGATGTCACTTTAGTAACTTTAAGTTTAAACCATATTATTAGTTTCTTTGTAAAAGTTAAATTTGTCAGATCTCTTTGGAGCATGCTTCATCAGTGATGAGCAACATTTACTAGATGCAGTTTGAAGTGAACTTATGCTTTTTAGCAGACCACATCCATTTTTCCATTTTGAAGTTGCAGACTTAGCCCGCAAATATCAACATAGTCCAAAATTGCCAGTACACTAGGTACTAAAATTTACACTAATGATATGCAAATTAGTAATATATAATTTATTATATCCTTTACTTTAGTTAAGTTTAGTTTGAATGTTCTTCATCATGAATATTGTCTCGATTAGAGTCAAATAGTGGCACAATGCAAAAAATAAAATTGTTTCCAAAATCACAGGGTCACACATTACGACCTCAGTTTACAGATAGCTTATGACTGCTCTAGATAGTTCCCCTTGTAATTTCTGTAGCAGACAAATAATCAGATACTTTCAAAAGTATATATATATATATATATTAATTAAACAGTTTTCTTCTTGTTAATCCAATGTGAATTATATACTGTATGTGCTATTTTTAAAAAGGACTACATTACTTCACAAATACATGTAAACCAGAGATAAAACTTCTTTTTTAAGGTTTAAAAATCTTTAATGCTGGCATTTTAGTACTTTTGAGCAAGTGATGCTCATTTTCAGGTTGCTCAAAAGTACTAAGTCCACCGGTATTAAAGATTTTTAAACTCTTGGAAAGTATCTTTAATTTAAAATGTAACAAACTGAATAAATTGAGTTACATAATTGATAAAAACAAAGCTCTTTCAATCTTTCTTTATAGGCTTCTAGACATAGCTTTACTTGCCAGATATGCACATTTATATATTAAGAATTTAAGAATTTTAAAAAAATCTAAAGAAATAGTTTTATGCTTTATCTTCAGTTTGAAAAGAACTATTTTATTGATATATTTTGGAATTTGGTTTCTGTTGTTACAATTTCAAAAATTTATATGAATAATCTTAAAAAAACAAAATATGAAGGAAACAAAAATGATAATTACTAATGTTTTTTTCTTGTAGGAGAACTACTTGAAGCTTGAAGAAACAATGTATGTGCCCTACCTGAAAATTTAATATTTATTGGGAATATACTGTATTAATATGAATTTTATAAAAAGTTACTTTATTATGTATAGTTGCTGCGTGGGGATTCTTCAAAAAGTTTTATAAAACTTTTTACAAACGATATTTTTTGTTGTTATATATTTCAAATCTAATATTACCATCAAAATAATAATACAATTTAATAGGGAAAGTATATATTTTTCAATGTTAAATTCTAAAAGCACTTTGTAGCAAAACTTTGTGTGTTTTTTAAATATTTATTTTCAAAAATAAAAATAAAAATCTCTCCTCCATTAAATAATACATAAAGTTTTGTAAATTCTAGTTTAAAAAATTTAATATGTCTAAATATTTATTAAATTACTGTAATAAATATTATGGTTATCAAAATTATCAATTTTTAGACTAGAAGTTTTTTCATGTAGATATGATTTTATAGGATGAAGACAACATTCATTAAACATCTAGAAATTAATTAAATGATTACACAAGCTTAAATTATTGAAATTGATTAAGTTTTCAAAGCAATTTTGTTGTTATAAAATTTCCCAGGGCTGATATATCAGCATATTTAGCAAAATAAATATTTTGCTAAAGTCTGTGTTTTTTGTTTTCTATAAAATCTTACTACCAGGACTACATACTGGCTATAGACTACTATTTACACTATCTGTAGATAAGATGTAATGGTGTATTCCAACTAAAAATAGCCCCATGCAGTTGTAATAATTTTGTAACTAGTGATAATCTGAATATATAAGTTTTAACTACATTTAGTCCTTAAAAATTTTAAAGAACTTTAATGTAAATTATAGTACTGAAACTATAGTCACAAATTTCTTAAATACAGCTGATGTATTAATCAAGAATTTGTTTCATATTAAACTACTGTAGTAGCCCGGAACGCCCCCTAGTGGGCGCTCTTTACAAATTCCCAAGAGACACGGTTCCTTTGACTTTTGTTCCTATCAAAATGCTCTACAGCTCTGTTAAAGTCTCAATTGCGTCATACGGATCTACATTTCTACTTATTAAACATTCTGTAAAACTTTAAAATAGTTTAATTTGTTTATTTACCTTCGCTTGTAAACCTCGATTTTAAATGTATCCGCCATTTTTTTCAACAAATTTCCCGTGAGTCAATGCGCGCCGTTCGCTGAATCACGGGATGTTGTAAACGTGCGGATCAAGGCATAATAATTATTTGTAAACAAGGATCAAGGCATATAATAATTATTTATACCATTCCGTGGTATAAATAATAAATTCATATCAATAATAAATTATTTTTATTTGTAATAGGAATATATCGTTAATTTAAAATCATCGCTAGGGCGCCTGTAGTGTCCGTTTTTGGCATACCGTTACGCGGACGGATGGACACGTGTTCAATTGGTTATATAGGTTACGTTCGTAAAGTCGAACGAGTTAAACGAGAATAACGTCATCGTTAATCTTATTTCGTTAGACTTTTCGAACGATTCGTTTATAACTAAATGGACGTTTCTAAAATCGAAGATACGAATGTTGCTAGTGCAGCCTTATCCGAAATATTTTTCTTAGATTGCTTCGGGTGGACAGTTATTTCGATCATTTCACCATTTAATTCACAATTTAAACACTCGAGTAGATTTAGAAACATCGATATCGTCGGCCGCCATTTTCTTAACGAAGTGAACTAACTCTTTCCTTCGTGAACTTCGTTAGTTTCGTTCGAAACGTCGTCACCGCAGATCATGCGCACTGGGCGAGACGACTACTATTCGAACGATTCGTTACAAATGAGGGGGGAGATTTTCAGTTTTCTTTCAGATCTTCAAAAGTAAATTTATAAAATTTACATATTCCTGATTATATTACTTTTCTGCTTGTTATTTATAACAAGCGTTTGTTAAATAAACAATTTTCTCTCATCTAACATTAGGTAGTGTAATAAGATTGGCGCTAGGAGTTCGGTCGTGGGTTTGTGGCTGGCCACGTGGAGTTTTCTGGGTTTTTTCCACGTCTGTAACGCCTAAATAGGGGCCAGTTTCCCTTAAAAAGACCTCACGGAAAGGCATCCCCTAGGCCAGTGTTTCTCAATGGGGGCGATATCGCCCCCATGTGGGCGTTTTTTCATGTTGAGATAGCGATTAGTAACAATTTATATTTTGGGGGGCGAAAAACAATTTTCTGAGCGATGTAGTAAAACATTATATTAAGAAGAATTAGATATTTTATTCGTTATATCGTACAATAATTAAACAAATAACATTATACTAGTCACTAGTCTATTCACTGCAGTACGAATTAGGCTAGCCTTGTCCCTCGGCATCGGAATTTTGTAGTGAAGGGGGCGATACTTCTTAGAAGGGGGGCGACGATTCGTTAGAGGTTGAGAAACACTGCCCTAGGCAGATCGCCCAGGTGTTGCATTGCCAACAAGTAATAAGATTGTAATCTCTCTGTGTTAGGGTTTCTCATTTCCCGGGAAATTTGCCTCCAGCGGGATTACGGGAAAAATAATTTCTTTTCCCGGGGTGAGATAGTAAAATAGAATTTTATATGAATAAAAGATCTCATACAAGAATATCATAAATTTGAATAATTTAATTTATTTTCTAGTAAGTAACTAAAAGTGTAGGGCCAATCTCACCCATACGGACACGTCAGGCTCAATTAATTTATGTTCTCCTACATTATAAGATGAAAGTAAAATAAAGCGTTTCATTGGGAGTTTTAATGATTACGAAAAAAATACTATTTTATTTCTAAAGATGAAATAAAAAAATAAAGTGCGACGAGTGATATTTACTTTCAGCGAGTGCTCTGCTGTTCAATGATGCGCTACAGTAACACAATACATAGATATTACATGAACTAACAAGTAGAGACTTGTAAAACAGGTAATAATATGCAGCACGAAACCTCAAAATTTCTCTCTTAAGTGAGTCTTCAAGATGCAACTTTTCGTATAATAAATAATAGAAACAAAACCTGACATGATAAATTATTATTGAAATGCGGGATTTCCCGGGATTTTTCTCGTAGGGAATAAATGGCGGGAATCCCGGGAAAGAAACCCTACTCTGTGTTGAATGCACCTTGTATGAAGTTATATGTAATAGAGAGAAAGTACGACAGTCGGTCAGAAAATGACCCCAACATTTATATTTTTGAAGTCGGGATCTTAAAACGGCGAAAAATGCAAAAAAAAAAAGAAAAGAAAAGTTGCGGTTTTTCCGTATGTGTAGAGGGAGCAGGATTTTGTACGCTCACTTTGAAGCTTAATAACTCCTGTTCCTTTTGTCGAAAATTTCTGAAATTTTGCAGAAATATTTGGAGACATCGATATAACCGGGCGCCATTTTCTTAACAAAGTAAACTTTATGAATTTCGGTACAGTTTCGTTTGAAACGTCAGCATCCAGCATGCGCATCGAGTGAAATTTTTATTTCTCGACCCGTTAGTAACGCGTTTAACTCGTTCGATTTTACGAACGCACTCTTAGATTGGCTATTACTGTATATTGTCGATTATAAGGCGCATCTTTTTCGTACTCTTCAAGACTGCTAATTGCTATACTGTACTTTTGGACCGACTGATAAAATGCTCAAATTAGTATGCAAAGAAAATTTGTACAAATAAATGTTGTATCGGAATGCCATTATACATCTACTTGTACAAAATATAGGTGCTACATTAGTTAATATATTTTATTAGAGTAGGCCTACATTCCGTTTAGTGAGCCGTTTAGAACGGGCTTTTTTTGACATAGGATAGCATTTCTTAAATTAGGCCTCGCGACCATTCCAGACGTGGCAAAAATTTGGAATGTTCGTGCATACGAAATAATTACTGTTTATAAAGAATGTGTTGCTTATTTGTTAATGTTTCATATCTTGAAATTGTAGTATTATGCCCATAGATTATGCCCATTAAGAGATTTGTTTTGCACCATATAAGGGGGTGTCGTAAAAACTTCGTTGTAAATGGGTCTAAAATTTTTTTGTTGTAAAAAGTTGCAAATAAAACGTTTCTGAAATGAGAACCTAATTAATATTTCTACGGATAAAGATACGATAATTTTATCCCGTAAGGATGGCAACGTTGGGTAGAACCATTCATTTCTTTAGAGAGTTCATTCAATGAAGATGATAGACAATATTGTTAGTCTTGATATATACTTTCATTACTAATAAGTTTTCGAGTATGTCACGTGACCGGATATGACGTAGGCGAATCTTCAGGGGCTTATATCTCGCGAAGGGTCGCGTGTAGGGGGGTGGTTCATTAGACATTTATTGTTCGTACGGGGGAGGGCTACCCTTTGGGGGTGGCGATCCCCTCATTCGGAGGGTAAATCTTACCATTTTCTGTTAATATGGCGACGATAATTAGAAGAAAAAGTTAATAATACTCTTACTAACAATAACTTTTATAACAGAACGGTTCAATAGTCCATAACAGATAAAACAAAAATAATCCGTTTCAGATTTAAATTACTAACAAGTAAATAAAACTTATATCTTAAATCGCTCTGTACTTGAGCATATAAATCTGTTATTAATCAAATCAAACGGATTTAACTCATGTGGCCATAGTCTAACACGTGGTGAATGTGGAATCCGCTATCTTGATTTTTAATTAATTAAAATACCCCGTTTAAATTATAGTAAACTTTTGTCATTCATAATTAAAACATATATTTAGAATTTCAAGATTTGGTAAAATTAATTGCATGATTATAATTGATATTTTGATAATTTATTTAATAATAGAAACGGGTGTATTTATTAAAGATATTTAGTGTTATAAGAGTTAGTCAATATCGTTAATACGAAGTATTAACAATATCTTCTACTCGTAGTTTGTTATATACCGTATATTAACAGAAAATAATATGTACCTCTCTTATACATGATTTTCAAATTAAGGATACCCTTTTTCTTGCTTTATTATTGACAATTACAAAATCGAACTTATTACATTGTACTGTATATAAAAAAAAAAAAATAACAAATTACGATTGGTTATCAGATTTCTTAAACTGCATAGGTTTAACTATTAATATTATTGAATTCGAAGGCTAATTTAATGTATAAAAATTGAGAATAACACAATATTACTATGAAGAGAATTTATTTCTATTTTAAAGAGAGAGTAACTTTACATTAAAAACAAGAATCACAGATTACGTTAATAGACAAAATTTTAAGTGTTTTTAACATAACATAATCTATAATTCTTTAATTTGAAGGTTTTTTAAAAAAATAAGGACTGTATTGAAGTTAAATTTTTTATAAAGCATTTTTCGTGACTTATCAACCGAATTCAAACACTTTCGACTTATTTTCTCTGCATAATCATCGAGTTCATATACATACCGCGATTTTAAAATGTAGATAAAACAATTTACAATATTTTAGTAACAATTTTGATATACATTCCATCAATTTAAAATATCGACATATTTCATCTACCCTAATAAAAGATTTGTATTTCTCGCCAGAGTTGAAAGGCAATGGACTGACATTCCCTGAAGGAAATAACGATAGAATAAGTAATGAGAAACATCTTTTGATGACGTTAGTTGATGAAGATGGACTAAGTATTAATTAAAGAAACTAGCCAACGGCTATCCTTAAATTACAATACGGCTCGACATATGGTTGTAAAATATAGGAACACTGGATACTTGATAAGAGACCTACAGCACCAAACCAACACTTTAAAGATAACACAATAGTCAAGAAATTGCAAGGAAGAATCGGGATAATGGACATATAACATTGAAAGATATTGCTAATTTCATCTATGAGGTACAGTACGTCAAGTGAAGTTTATATCCACTAAACAGCTATGTATTACTCCGAAAAGAAGCTATAAAGTATTGGATAGAATTAATGTTCAAAATACAGTTGATTTGCGATGAAAATTATTTCACTTTAAATGCACCTGATGATTAACTGAAATTAACATTTATCGATGAATGATGTTTCACTGGTCATCTTAGACGAAACAATAGCTACAGTAGGAAAGAGCAGAGAAATTAGCAAACAGTTTAACCATGCGAGGACAGTTGTTTTATACTGTTTGGGCTCTGGCGATGTATTCCTAGAAAATACGTACTTATTGAAATTTTAAAAAAAGAAAGAAAGAATACAAGGAAAAACTAAATTGTAAGAATAGCTATGAGGGGCAGAATGTGACGTCACGTTGGGTGTTGGTATGAATCACTGGCGTGCGTGACATTTGATGATAGGGAAGCTGTGTCTCTGTAAGAAGCCGACATCCAGGGGCAATCAGTCAATTGCGCGTCAGTGATGGTCTAGGGTCCATTCGTATCGTTTATTCGATAAGCCAGTAAAAACCGTAGACTTTTCTAAATGCATTTTTAATATCACAATTACATTCCGAATCGCTAGCCACGATATAAGGGCTGCAATTAAAAATAAAATAATAAATAATTACCTTAACTATTTATGAATATTGTATGAATAATGTAATTGCTTTCTTGTTAAAATTTAAAGTAAGTAGCTATAGCATGAACATTATTTGTGAAATAGGTTTCATTCGCATATGTATAAATTAAAATGATAGTCATATATTTATATTCTAAGCTGTCAGTTACTTTTCGCCATCTTTCTGGGTCTTTTTGTGAACCGACTCCATCAAAATTCAGACGGTCGGCTATTTCTTGCCACAATTTCTGGCGATCTTTTACGGTAAAGAAAGCGTCTAACTTCCCTGACATTAATTTAGAGTTGTCTTTTATAAAATTAACGAATGTCTCGAACTGGCGACTCGTAGTTCGCTGGCTTTGTTGGCCTTTCTTCGACATTTTAAAACAACTATTTCACTAGCGCTGGTACACAACAATGCTAATACCACGTGCTTCGCTTAGAAAATAGAGGGTTGCAGTCACGTGACAAAGATACAATGTTAACTAAATTGTGATTGGTTAAAGCGTAACAGCTATCGATAGCGTGGACCCCAGACGCATCTCGACCGACTACCTGTATCGAAACCCACCACTAGCGATTTGTCTAAGGTTCATTAACTGCCTTTCGCTAAGGAGACTTATCGAATGTCTCGTGTAGCGCTCTCGTTGAGTTATGGAAGAGCTCAGAAGAGCAGTTCCAAGAACATAAGACCACGGGAGAGTTAAGGCCCGAGGGCCAATAAGACAAAATGAACGGGTTATAAAGGGGCCCACCCACGTTAAGTAAATCTTTTGAGGATTAACCATCATGCCTGACCTCGAATCGTGTGTGGGGGGAACTGAACAGTTCCTGGAAGTGTGTGGGACCATTTGAAATAATATTTTAACAATAAGACAAAGTAAAATAGGGAAATAGTTTAATATAATAATTATTTAAATTATATTTGTTACTTATTTATTAAATATCTATACACCGTATTGATTTTGAAATTATCTATTTTTTGTTCAATTAAGAATTGTTCGATAGATAGAATTGTTCGAATAGATAGAATTGTAAGATAGAATATTGCAAAAAGAACAATGCTTTTTAAAATATTTGTGATAATAACAATTCTTTTTAATATTATCCGATCTCGGACACCCAAGAAGTCTAAATAACTGTAGCTCCAGTTTTTAAAAAGATTTTTTTTTTCTATCTATTCACCTTTAAATAAAAATAATTCTTTATACGTTGAGAAATAATTTAATAATTATTTTAAATTACTATGTTCGATCCAGCCAGTTATATCCGATGGTTTTTCGTCAATAAATTTAATCCAGACATTTTTTTGGTAGTAAAATCGACTCGCCATTGATCTTTCGCTGATAATTGATAATTTTTAATAAAATCTATATCCCAAGATTTCTTTTGAAAAATTAATTTTGTGATCTGAAATAATTCTACTAAAAATGATTCGTATGATAAATTAATTTTGATATCAGTGCTACTCAAACCGCTACTACTACTATTTACACCATTGACTTCTATGCACACTTTTTTCCCGCGAGTTTTAATGCAATTTATTTCCAATAAACATCCAAGAACAACCAGTATGTTGTCATCAGATGCCATGGCCGACTGACTGACTGAGAGATTTTCTTCTTCGTGTGTGGGCGATAGGAAATTCTGAATTTCCTCAAGATCAGGCATGCACGGTTTTAGGATTTACATAAAACTGTTGTTTCTAATCCTTGTTGTTTCTAATCTTTTCACATGGTAGCAATTTTCAATTCATACAGTGCTCTATGCTTGCTACCAGCGGCGGCCTTATCCATTGCGAGTAGGGAATTCGATCCCGGTCCTTATTTCTAATCCCGGGATTTCGGGATTATACTTATTCGATCCCGGGATCCCGGGATTATTTCGGTATTGAGGGTTAATAAAAAATAAGAAAATCTTACAGAAATTAAAAATCAAAATTTAGACAAAAATCAACGTATTTTACGGTATACACCTAGTTAATTTAATCACTCTAATTAATCAGACTTACAGTCAGACTAACCAGACTTAAAATCACTGTCTTCATGTTAAATTTATTCTTTTTTAAGCATCACTGAGATCTCTTTAAACTCACATAAATTGAAAAAACTTTTATGTAACAAACTATGCAAATAAACGTTGAAAATTCACAAAAATCTCTCTTAACATCGACTAAATAGACTACTTTCATATAACAACCTAGTAAGTAGGTAGTAAAGTAAGTTTCTTAGGAAAAAGTATTTAAAAATAATATTAATCAGTCACATTTTTCTTAAATATAAAGAAAACTAATTTAATAGGAACATTCTAATTTGAATTGCGAAAATATGATCTGAGAAATAACAACGCATC
>NW_019384473.1:659987-666049 GCF_000671375.1 Centruroides sculpturatus
TTTCAGACTTGCGCAATAAGCACTGAGAAAGCATTTAAAGTTACATGCGAGAAGCACGGATTCTCCAAATTTAGCCCACACACTCGCTGCGATTGTCAGAAGCAGCGGCGGCCTTATCCATTGCGAGGCTCTGGGCGGCAGATCTTTGCGAGGCCCTTGTCCTTTGTGCAAAGTATGTGAATTGAAATAGTAGGCACTTATTAATATTAATATATACTGTACTATAAATTAAATTTATTTTATTGTTATAACTAATAGCCAAGGATAAAATAAAAAGTTTTAAATATCAACTTTTTTCTACTTGGTTGTTGCGCGAGGCCCCTCCAAGAGCGAGGCCCCGGGCGATTGCCCTGCTCGCCACCCGCTAAGGCCGCCACTGCTTGCTACTTGCTACTTGCTACTTGTAATTCAGTGAATATAATATATAATTTTTAAAATCATATCCTTTTATGTAAGAATTATATTTAGTTAATTATTTTTCTTAAAGTTTTTATAATAGATGGAGTTACGTGTAAAGTCAGCAAATCGAATGTAAATAGAAATTAATTGATTTATAGAAATTAAATCGATATTTTGGAGTGCGATGTACGACAATTAAAAATGAATTAACGTAACTACCGAGTTTCATAGCAGTTGTTTAACGTCCCCAGGTGTACATAGCGAACAAACATACTCATTTATATACATTGATAGAGAATAACGTCCTGTTATTAGTATTTCATCGAATATAAAATTTGATAAACAACTGCATAGTGAATATCGTTATATAGTATCGTTATTTTACATTAATTGTAATCGCATAACTTAAATAGTGTAACCCTTTTCTTCAAACGTCAATTTGTCCTAAGGCAGGGCTGTCCAACTGGCGCCCCGCGGGCCGTGTACGGCACTCCTAATGATTTTTACGGAAGACTAGTACATTTTACTATGAATAAATTTATGTTACTAAATTATTATTATTAATATTAAAATTATTTTACTATGTGAAAATTACGGCCACAATTTTCTCATTAATTTATTACGAATATTTTAAAGTTTTCTTTTTAAGCTTTTTACCATTTTATAATAATTAAAAATATAAAAAGGTTTTTAATAAAATATCATAACAGATAATGTTACCAAAATTTTAAATGTGGCAGGGAAGTTTAGCAACTCGTTGCTGGTTTAATTTTTACTGTATATACAATACTTCTGGAAGGATTATTCAACTCAATTTACAATTGATGCGTTTATTTTGACATTAAAACCGATCAAAATTCGTGTATTCTGGGAACAATTTATTGAGATTGAACTGATCAAAATGAAAATCGAGGAAACAGTAACACGAAATTTACAATTTTTGCGGTTATATACTTAGGATATATTCGTTTCTTTGAAATTATTTCGACAATAGCTTAAGCACAATGTTTTATTCTCAATATAAACTTTAAACATAGGCTATAAAAAATGAACAAATATAATTTTATGAATGTGATTTAATTTATTAAAGTCCCCCTTGTAACGGACTAAGGTTCACGTAATAAAGTATTAAACTTTATACGATACACTATTTTTCAACTCCACATATTATATAATAATCAACCTGCATTATTATTGATAACGAAACATGAATTTTTCCATCATATTTATAAATATTATAATTCAACCTACTCAACANATGCGTTTATTTTGACATCAAAACCGATAAAAATTCGTGTATTCTGGGAACGATTTATTGAGAGTGAACTGATCAAAATGAAAATCGAGGAAACAATGACACGAAATAAAGTCCCCCCTGTAACGGACTAAGGTTCACGTAATAAAGTATTAAACTTTATACGATTTACTATTTTTCAACTCCACATATTATATAATAATCAACCTGCATTATTATTGATAACGAAACATGAATTTTTCCATCATATTTATAAATATTATAATTCAACCTACTCAACATGAAATGGTTAGTATGCTGAAAAAGAGACAAAAGAAAAGAAAAAGATACTTGTTTCTTTTCCAGCATACTGTTCATTGCATGTTGCATGTCGGTTGCAGCTGCGTTTAATAGTATTGTTTAATACAAGTTAGAGCGTTTTCTTAAAATCATTAAGGTTTATAAACGAAAAAGTGTTTAGCGAGAATGTGTAATTATTTGACAAACAATTAATACATATTTAATGTGGCAATGCGTTATTGGAGTAAATAGATTTGTATAAATTATTTGAGCTGTGCAATGGTTTGACCCCTCTAAGGCTTTGCATATCATCTGCATCGACCAATGAGCGCTGTCCATTTCCTATATCTCTTACCTGTCTTGACCAATCAATTTGCTTCTTATGATGTGATGTTGGTTACCTACGTACCCTTTCCGAGATTCGTTTTATTCTCATCGACGTTACGCTAATTTGTAAATTTGGAGATTCAAACTTTAAAACATCGAGTAAGTTTGGAGAGTCAAAATGAGCGAAAAGGAAAAAACCAGCGAAAAACCCAAAACGAACGAAAAGGCCAAGACGAGCGAGTTATTTCCCGCTTCGAACGCTTCGGACACTTCGTTTGTAAGTTTTTCTCAGTTATTTTTTTAAATTATTATTAATTACAATTATAAGTATTTTTGTGTCGTGATTAACGGAAATGTGTTCAAGGAGTAAAATAATTATTCGTCAAAGTATTTAAATAATGATTAGAATTACAATTACTGTTATATAAGGAAAAAATATTCTTTCACATTTATTTGAAAGTGGAAGCGAAAATATTTCTATTTTCGCAACAATAGAACTTTGATTGTTAAAAATCTGCTTCAGCGAATAATAAAGCGAAATTTTTACGTTATAACGATTGTCGACAATCATGGATAAACTAACTGTTGAGGTATCTCGTTATTTTATTAATTTTACTATTACTGTATGTATTTTTACTTTTCCGATTGTTTTACGAGAGTTTTTTTCTTTAACTTCCGATGTGCTGGGTAAAAAAATCGAATAACGAGGATCAAACTGTTTCTTGATGTCTAGATGACTACAGAAAATGGCGCTGGTGCCATCCTCTTAACACCACCAGGTACGAGGATGGCACCAGGTAGGTGTCATCCTCGTACTGATGCCACCCTCTTAACACCATCTGTGGTAGTCGGCCATCTTACAGATACCACGGTATGATGAATGCCTAAATCGAAACGGCGATTATGTAGAAAAATAGCTGAAAAGTGTATCTAACTTTTGTAAATGAAACAATTTTGATCTTCGCCATTCTTTTTTTTTTTTTTTTTTCGATGTTAATACGTTTTTAAATTTGCTTCCGTAGTGGGAGAAAATTCAGAAAACTGATGATAACAAAATCGGGGGGATACAGTTTGGCATTGCAGCTACATAATCTATCATCTACATCTAAAATTTAATTACATTCGATAGTTAAAAGATCAAAGAATTCATTACGTTGAGTGAGGACTGTGACGTATCGCGCGCGGTAGAGGGGTAAGCGCCGCCATTTTTCAGGTCGTTTCGCCGTGTCACATACTTTCCGTTTAGTATACATATAATATTTTGACTCGGAGAAGTTACGACGCTCGTTATTGAGTTTTAATTTATGGCTCTCGTCAACATTTATCGATTGCGTACACAAAACATTAGTGTGGAATAGTTATGGTGAATATATATGGTGTTAAAGTTAAAAATTAAGAAAACTTAATAGAATGTCGGCCTATACTCGTCGAAAAGCCGAATCAAAATATAGAAATCTTATACGGTTGGAAAGGGCTTCTCAAAAACAATCCAGTGATACCCATAAAACACCATATGATAGAGTAAAGCGGTGCCTGGAACGTAAAAAAACATGGAGATCCGAAGAACTTTTTACTGTTAAGGAATGATTATGACATACATAGTCTATAATACACTCAAAGAAAATATTACCCGCTAACATACACGTATTCACTTAAAACACACGGCCGTGTCCCCGACGTGTGTTTTATGTGTATATGTGTACGTTAACGGATAATATTTCCTTTGAGTGTATTATATGTATGTTGTGTGTAAATGGGGTGTGGTCGTGTCCCCGACACAGCCACACCCCAGTTTTTTTCTTTCTGACATATCGGAGGTTAAAAAATATCTCTTGTATATAACCGAGGGTAAAGTATAGCGATCTGTTAAAAAATAACCGCCAATATTTTTACATTTTTGGACTTGGGACATCAAAACTTTAATAAATTAATTTTTAATTTATGTATTAAACTATAGATTAATTTATAACATGATTTTGTTAACCCACTTTGAAGCCTAATTCCTGTGGGATTAAGCTACAAAGCTTCAATACCATTTCTGGGAAATTTTGCGGGGAGGTTTGTGTATTAGTAGTATTAAAGCTATTAAAGTTTGGTAATTAATTAAAGGTCAAGGGGAAGACAGAGGGGTGTCACTTGTCATATCGCGTGTGAGGTCGGACATAAGTGGATAGTTATTTCTAATCATTCTTACTTATTAAATTTTACGCCTTAACTTTTTACTGTTGTACAAGAATTAAAATTAATATTTTTTTACATCATTTAATATTATTACGTTTTATTCCGTCCCTAAAGCGTATTCCGACCGGATTATTTCGAATAATCGACTCTCTGTACTATTTGAATTGAGCGCGCTCGGTCACGTGAACATACTCAATCGACATTGGCCGAAACGACAAAAGTTTTTATAACAAATAAAGCATTTATATTAAAAAAATTATTCCTATATTTAATTTTCTTTACTGGAAATGAATTTATTAATTTTTATAACAGTGGTTGAATATAGAAAAAGATTTTTTTACTGCGGGACACTCCGTTTACGGAGCTGTGTCAATGGCGGCGGCTGATAGATGGTATTTCAGTAAAGAAGAACTTTTGAATTCTCCCAGTAAAAAATGTGGTATCGACGCAGATAAAGAATTATCATATAGACAACAAGCAGCTAATTTTATTCAAGATATGGGACAAAGACTTCAAGTGTATCCTTTTTAAATAAGAACTAAGTACATCGGGTTGTAGTTGTTAAGCCTAATTCGCGTTTTGTCATAAAATATATATAAAATAATTAAAATAAGCCATAATAAACAATTATTATGAATATTATAACTAAATTCTGCCATAATATTCAACGTATAACATATAAAAAGTGTATTTTCAAAGCAGCGTGTTACTTGGTTTGTTAATGGAAAGGGTAAAAGTATCATTGGAATGTCTTGTTAAAATTTTCCAGTTTAAACGGTTTTAATTACATTTTACGTATGTATTTGATGAGTTTTAAGGGTTAAATCATATTTATCAGGTAAGTAGATTATTTATATATATATATAATTATATACATGTTTTATACTTAATATTGTTAACTATATTAAAACGTTATTTTAATTTAATAACTTCATGACCCTAAACCAATCGCCTAATTCAAAATATATAGATAATTTAAATTCAATTATAACAGTTAACCTTATTTACTTTGAATATACTGTAGTAAGATCTAAGACCTTGTTTAATGGCTCCATCTAGTAGATGGTTTTATATTTAATCCCAAATTAATTCATCTACAAAGTCTGAAAGTAAACAGAATAGTTGTGATGAATAATAATAATGATTATTTTGATTATAGAAGTATTGTTTATTATTGTTTTTCTCTATTATCTAATTTAATATAAAATAAATCATAAATTTCATAACATTTTATTTAATTAAGGTGGTAGTTCGTGTTAAATTATTTTTTAATTGGAAATAAATTTAAAAGCATCATTAAATCTGAATAAAATCTGTTGTAATTGTTTTATATGTAAAATATTAATGTTTTTTGGAAATTTTAACATTTTTTTAAACGAGTTTTAATATCTTTTTATATTATAATTTTTATATAAATCGTAATTGTATATTATAAAGTTTGCATATAATACAAGCTTTTAAATTATAATTTACATTTTATAAATTTTGTTTTGTTTTAATGTTTAAGTTTTAAGTTAGAAAGTCCAAAAAAATTATATACAATTGTATGTATATAAATGTATGTGTAGCTTTTTATATACATTTATATATATATATATATATATATACAGGCATACCTCAA
>NW_019384473.1:666057-675098 GCF_000671375.1 Centruroides sculpturatus
TCGCTTGTTAAAAAAGTATATGGAAAAATAAAAATCAAGTTTAAGTCATTTTATTCGACTTTACGTCTGTCCGCCACAAATATTGAAGTCGTAATATCACTAGATAAACGTTTAAAGCACATAAAATCATATTAAAATATATACAAGTATGTACTGTATTTACAGTACACGCATTCGTAAATTTAGATTACTTTTTTTGTACTATATTAAAAACTAAAATTTATTTGTTTGTAAGCTTAAAATAGATTTTTATTAACCATATATTATTTAAAATGCTTTCCTAGTGATAAGTAGATTCGGAGACAGGTAAATTCGACTTACGTCGTTTTCCTGGAACCAATTACCGACGTAAGGCGAGGTATACCTGTATATTAGAATATTTTACAGAATACAATAAGTTTATATAAACTATCTCTATATTAAACTTTGTGTCTTTTTTTAAAAAATTAAAAACATTACATTTGCTAATAACACAATTTTATGTTATGCCTACTATAACTGTTTTTATATCAAAGACAAGACCATAAAATCAACTTTTTTTATATAAATCTTTAATGCTATGCATTTCAGTGTTACACATCCCTCTTCAGGTCAAAAAATATTTAAAAAAGTACACAATTATAAATGAATAAGGTAAATTATACAATTAAAACCTTCATCAACCTTTCACAGTGGAGTAAATTTACAATCATTAAAACCATATGAATGGATTTATTAGACATTTTTGTTTTTTTACCTGAGTCTACAGCACTTATTACTAAAGATGAAGTCATCCCATACATCATCGGTTTCCATTCCTCTAATCAAATTAATGTTTTATTATAATTAACATTATCATTATATGGTCTTTAAATTTTTGTAAGTAAATATTCTTTTCCCTAGCTAATATTTTTACACTATTGCAGAGATTATGATGTTTTCCATGCATTTAATTTTATAAAATTCTTATAATTTTTTAAAATTATAACAACTATTTTAAAAACATAATAGTACATAATAGTATATACTTATTACTGTAAATGCATTTTTATTTCTTAAGTTTTTATAGTAATTTAAATCAATTATCATATATTTTTACACTTGGATTCCTATTAGTCTTATTTTTAGTTTTTAATATCTACACTTTCTTTAAATTTCCTACAAAATAAATCATGTTTATAGTGTAAAGTCTTAACTGTAGTATTAAAAAAAACATTGTACAATTCAATAAACAATATTCATAGAATTTTCTATCTTCACCTTACAAGTTAGGTTAGCAAAACGTTCTTTTGTGTTGTTTCTCCTATACAAGTAAATCTGTTGTGTGTACATGAAATAGAATATACTACATTAGTTTTTTATTTACATTATTATTTCATTTAAAGTGTTTTTCTGTTAATTATTCTATTTTGTAGTTTCTTATACATAAAATAAATGAAATGGACAGTTACAATTTTATAATATATGGATGATATTCTCATAATATACAATAAAAAAACTATTAACATTAATGAAATTATGCACCTTTTTTTTATTTAATAATGATATAAAATTTCAGATAGAAGACGAGATACAAAGTGAAATAAATCTAGATATTACTACAAAAAAAAGTGGTGATAAATTAGAATTTAAAAAGTATTTTAAAAAATCAACAGATATAATAAAGTGATAGATTTTGTCAAATATTCCCCTGTACATAAAAAAAAGAACATGTTATGGAAAATAAAAAATAGAACAACTAATTTAATCATACAAAATAAAGAAATGGCTATATTAAAAATAAGATGATGATAAATAATTATCTGAACAAGGTTATAGAAAAAATGGAAAGAGAAATATTGCAAAATACAAGTAAGAAAATACTTGTATTTTGCAATATTTCTCTTTCCATTTTTATCAAATCATTTTTGGTTTGATAAAAATAATTAAAATATGTGGTGTTTTCATATTTGCAAGGGATTAGTGCATTTGAACAAGTAGGTTCTATATTTAACAGTTTTAATAAAAGTTGGCTCCCCTATATATAAGAAACTACAAAACAGAATAATTCTTTAAAAGTATGAAACATGACTACAGAAATTCTCACTGAACATCAAATTTTTTATTGAAAATATGAAAAGCTATATTTTGAAATGTAAATAAGTATATACATATAAATTACTTCTTGCAATTCATAAAAAGCTCTTCTTTTCCTTAAAATTATAAATTTAGCATTCTTTAATAGTTTCAAAATTTTTTAATAATATGATCAACATAACAGATGAATATAGCATGTGTTCATCTGTTCTGTAAACTTATTCTGTAATATATGATTATAAAATTTTGGGAATAGATTCTGTACTTGGAAAAAGTTTAAAAGTTACATAAACCAATTTGTATTGTTAATTATTGACCGATCAGTAAACAGTGAACTGGCTGGGAAGTGATTTTGATTTTGTTGTATGTTGTCATTCTGAACATTTGTTGTAATCCTTTGTATTTTCAGTTCGGTGTTTATTTTTATTACAAATTTAATTATTTATTAAACTTTTTATTAGTAAATTCTACCCATCATATGCATGATTACATTCTTATGCAAATATCCATTCTCATTATTTCCCAAAGTTTTAGGTTGGTTAGTTTTTTATTAGTGCAAGGGTATATTTGTCAAACTGCATCATGTAACAGGGTTAAAACCTCTATGAATAAATAAATTCTATACTAAAAATGTAGTTGAAAACAAAATTTAAAACAATAATAAAATGAAATATGTAAACAACAATGATAGATTTTAGTTATATTTCTTGATTTCCTAGCTTGATGACTTGTGAATTGGGCATATGTTCAATGACCTTTTTAACTCTTACAGGTAGGGAATCTTTTCTTAAATTATAATACATGACAGAACACACTGAATCCATTGTAAAATTATAGAATATTAAAGTAATACTAAACTAAAGTAAGAATAAATAGTTTTAAAGAACAAAACATATTTTGATACAAAAAATTGGTGTTAAGGAAAGAGACTATTCAAAATGAATAATGAAAATTACGTTTTGAAAGCAAAGATGATATATAATTTCTTTGTAATAGTAAAGCATTTACTTGCTTTAGAAAAATGTAGATATTGAAATCAAAAAATGGAAGGATTGGATATTTGATATACAATTTAGGCCTCAGTATCTTGAATATCAGGAATTTGTACATGTAAATTCTAATGTTATATTTAGTTCAGAAACTTAAAAATTTCTGTTACAGATTAAATACATAAAGATAGTTAATTAAATTGATAGCTGCTGACATTACAGGTTATAATTGTGATGGTTGATATGTATATATTTACAGTCAAACCTTGAGTTTTGAATATAATTTATTCCTAAATGATGATCTAAAACTGAAACAAATATTTTCATAAACAATATAAAATGGGTTAATCCATTCTTGACCCCAAAAATAAAGCTTTTTTTAGCTATATTTCATGCATAAAAATGCAATGTAATATTATAAATAATAATATACTAATAAATTTTTGTTATTTAATTTAACTTAAGCATCTTTAAACACACATTCTTGGATGCCATTTATATTATGTGAATGTCAGTGTGTTTTTTTTTATTAATTTAATTTGATTTAAATTCAATTGTGGTGCATACCGTATTTTGGCTCTTGCTCATAACCAAACAGAAAAATTCTTTCTATGAACATTTTCATCTATATGTAATAGACATCCTCAGGTATGAGGATGTCTATTACATATAGATGAAAATGTTCATAGAAAGAATTTTTCTGTTTGGTTATGAACTGGTGATGGTTTATTTGGTGAGTGTTATATAATTAAGTACCCAGTTTTTTGAAATACAGTATATCTGGCTCTTGCATTTGCCTTCAGGTAATGTGAAAATATTTGATATAAATGGGATGTTTGAGTCAGAGTTTGGTTTTTCTAAGAATTTTAACAAAATGTGTTGATAACTTTTAAAATTTCCCAATCAAAATTGCATAACATTAAAATTATTTTTTCACGTCTCCAAATATAAAATCTTTACCAAAACAATTTTTATATTTAAGAAAAAAAAATTCAAATAATTTTAATAAATTAAAATGTTATAATTTTTGTTATATTCCTTCTCTATTTATATCTGTATCATTCCGGAGAGATTGTTTTAAGATATAAAATCTCTGAAAGCATTTGAGGCCTATTACATAGTTTATCAGAATTTGAATCCTGTTGCATANGATTCAAATAATTTTAATAAATTAAAATGTTATAATTTTTGTTATATTCCTTCTCTATTTATATCTGTATCATTCCGGAGAGATTGTTTTAAGATATAAAATCTCTGAAAGCATTTGAGGCCTATTACATAGTTTATCAGAATTTGAATCCTGTTGCATATGCAGACTTATGAACCAAATATTTTAGAATGAACAAGACAATCTACTAATAAAGAAGAAAATATATTTAATAGGATCAGGAAGGTTTTACACTAAAATTTTTATCAAATGACAGAGATCAATGTAGAAGTAAATGCTTGTTTGCTATCTTTACAAAAAAATGTAGAAAAATGATCATTTCTGGTGATAATGCTGATTATTTTTATCACTTAAATCACCTAAAATAATGTTTGTTATACATATATTTTGTGAGTAACCCCTATGAACCATCTTTAATTCATTTCACATTAATCCATTTATTTTGCATTCTTTCATTATTAAGAAAATTATAAAAATTGACTTTATTTTTTGTCATGTTACGATTTTGGTAATTCACTACATGAAACTTTTCAGCTTTATTTTCATTCTTTCATCTGGGTACTGTCTTGACATCATTGTTAAACCTATCCATTATAGCTATGGATATTGTTATTCATATAGTTCCATTAGAATTTGTTTTGAACATGTTAGTTCCAAAACATAAAATAACCTATAATATTTTGCCTATTGTAATCAGAATACAGTTAGTTATCATTATTTTCAGTTAGATATTTTTATGATAGCCTCTGCTTACAGCTGATTAAGATTTATAACAATTGTATGTTATCAGTATTTTAACTGTACAGTAAACTAAGTCTGAATTATAAATTAATCAAATTCTGGAAGAAAAAGATTGATCTTGGAACCAGGATTAAGATAACTGTACTGGTTACTTTTTTCAAAATATTCCAATTTTTAATTATAATAATAATAATTATTAGTAAAAAGAAATACCCCATTGCTCAGGAGCAGGGCAATGATTAATATTAAAGTAAACAATTTATTTTACAAACATTAGTCTGTTAATTCCAGAATTTTATTAGTTATTATAGCAAGTCTTTAAACTGGTAATTTCACAATTATAATTTTCTTTTAATAATTTCAATAACATAATTATATAGATTGTGTAATTACATTTTTGATAGCTTGGTCTAAAATCAGGCATTGTGCTTTGCTGAATTGTATATGAGATTTTAAATGATACTCATGTTTTTACAAGTTTTTAAAAATCCTTTAATACATGTAATATTGAGAAATAACTAAAATTACACCAATAGCAGTTTGTAGTTAGAAAGTTAATGTATACATTTTTCATGAATAATGAACCTCTGTTCAGTTGCAATTGTAAGAATCAGTGTAGAGATGTCTTTATATATGGTTGAGATGAAGATATTCATTATTTTTTAGATATCAAGGATGGTAAATAAGTTGATATAGACTTTCTTGATTTTTAGTAATAGATTGTGATATTGCTGAGTCAAGCATCAATGTATAACTGTTTCCAATAGTGTATGTTATTTTCAATTCAATTACACCAATTGATTGGTATTTAATCTCCTGATTTGTATCATTTTTTGTGTAAAAAATTGTTTTATCACTCTTAGTTTATAACTGAAAATAAAATGTTAGTATATTTCCATTCATTCATTTTAGAACGAATGGAAATATGCAAATATGGTTAGTCTTGTAATGAATAGTGTATCCAAGTACAGTAGAGCCTCGAAAACTCGGCACTCGATAACCCGGCACTCTGGATAACTCAGCCACACCCTGGCAGGGCAAAAAAGTCCTTAGTTAATTAATTTTCATTATAGACACCTTTATGCCTCATAAAGTATTTTTCTGAAGTCTGTCTTATCAAGTAAATTACTGTACACAGTGTATTCATTAATTTTCATTTTCATGTAGTAAAGGCTCTATGCTTTCATAAAGGACGTACTTTTCCTTTGTTTAAGGGTATTTGGGCAGTTTATTCTCTGTTGTATTCTCAAGTAAACAATACATACAAGTACAGTACAGTATTTTCTGAGGAAACACTCATACTTATCCTTATTTAACCCCATTCCCGATAACCCGGCATTTTCACAAACTCGGCCACCCTTCAGTCCACATTAGGCCAAGTTTTCAAGGCTCTGCTGTATAGTTTTCTCTAATTGGAGTAATCTGCAAAGAAAATAAACATGAAAACATCACAGATTGAACAGATTGTCTAATTCCCAAACTAGACCTGCATAGTAAATCATTGAGTTTATTAATGAATTGTATAATTTTATATGCAAGTGCATATTTGAAAATTTTAAAGCTGAACAAAAATATAGTAAGTTATCTGTTGTTATCTGCATCATACTATTCAGTTTAGAATAATAATGTAAAGCTGCCATTCCAGTTTAGTCACTCATAGGTAGTAAGTTTCCTTTATTTAGAAAGAGAAATAGTCAAGGTATAACTTGATTTTGTTTTTCTGAAATTTTACTATTACTTCAGAAAATGACTATTTTCATTTCACCCAGGTTTGTTATGTGCATTGATTTGAGGTATAAATTGATTGATTTTCCTTTGCAGAGAAATTTTTGTTGGTGTGATGATGATGATGAGATCATCTGTAAATAAAATATAATGTTTTGTCAGCAATTTGAATACCATCAGTGGAAGTTTGATTAAAGTTGATTAATATCACTTAGATAAATAAGTAAGGAGAAAGTGATTGCCTTGAATTTCATATGATGTCATATCTACTTCATTTATGTTATTTCCTGGATGATATGGATATTGTATTTGAGAATAACTTAAGCACTGTAGAGGAAAATTTTTCTATATCTCCTTAAGTTTTAAAATTTTCAGCTAAAAGCAATACATATATGATATCAAAGGTTTTTTTTATCTGTGAAAGCTGCGAAATAGTTTCCTATGCTTTTTATCAAATGAAATTGAATTAATAACAAAAATTGCAGATTTTTGTGCTTGAATTTCTTTACATATGCATATTGAAATTTAGATTCTAAACTCATTTATTTAGCCATTGTTGAAATTTTTTTTAGCTGAAATTGCTATAAAATATTTTTTTATAGTTGGAAGGTAGGCTATTTCTCAGTCATTTTTTGAAGAACATTTATCTCTCTTTTTAAATATCATAAAAGCCAAACAGAATTCCATAAAGCTTTTGATAAGAAAGAGCATCATATATTAAGTTGAGTAGGTTAAGTAACTTCCAAATGTATCAGTAATTAGAAAAATTTAGTTAGAATATGATGACTATTCACTGATGAATTAATATGCATCTTATTGAGTTGTCTAATTCCTTATTGTAAAGTTTGAATCCAGATATTCATTATTGATTGACCTGAAAGTTAAAGATGATTGGATAGGTGAAATTGTAGAAAATTGTCCATAAAAGCTTAACTATTTATCAAAATTTATTTCTGGAAGATTATTGGTAGAGTCAGTATGAAATGAAATTTGAAAATTGTTAACTAAAAGACTATTCTTTCTATCATTAGTCAAAATAGTTTTCAAATTTATGATTTTTTTTTCTTAGCATTAAGTAAATTACTGGAAGTTTAACTTTTTTATAATTAATGAATTCGGTTTTTTTAATTTTATCTGAATAATTTTAAATTTTGCTGTTTAATTAATTTAATTTTGTAACAATTGGAATTGAATCAAGGTTTCTTGAATCTTAAATTGAATAATTTGTTTTTCTCATTTTTAATATGTATAATACATAGACTTTCATTGAATGTTCAATAAATGCATAAATTTCACTACAATTAGAACCAGTCATTTCTGGAAGACAATTAAATTTCTTTCATTGTTATAACTTGATAAATTATATAATTTTTCTTTTGGAAGCTCTTAATATTATTTATCCTTTTTTTTCTGATATCATCAAGAATTTAGCAGGACTAAACTAGTCTTAAAAACAGTTTTAACTTTTCTTAAAAAATCTTAGTTGACTGACATTTTGATTATCTTGTTTATAAAGTTCTGAGTTCAAATTATCAAATGTAAACTATTAATTATTGTCGTGTTTTCTCTACTAACCTTGCATATTTTGAGTTTTCATGTACAGTCTTACAGTTGTAAGATTATTTAGTTTTAAATTGTGAAAATCAGAAGGAAGTTTTTTGAATGCTTCTATTTATTTATATTGAACCATTTTCATAATTTTTTTAACTAGAAAAATATTTGATACTGATATTCAGAATTGAAAAAAAAAATTCTAACCATTGTTCAGAAAAGGATTCTGAATATATAGAAAGATTTTATTAAATTATATGAAGCCAATATGAGATTTTCTGAGAAAGTGGGAAAACATCAAATTGTTAAGTCAGTATGTTGTGACTAAAAGAAATAAAAGCAATGGAAGAAAGATAATTAATATGACCAAAAAAAGAAATTATTTGGGAACATTTTGATATAATTTAATCTGTGTAACAAGTCTATATTAAATAGTTTTTAGATTTAATGGACTGAATATTTTTCATAATCAATTTTCATATAATCTGAGAAATCCAATAAATAAACATACTGAAGAATTCTGTTCATTTTAAAAAACTTTGTAAATAAAATAGTTGAAAATATCAAATTGATAAACTATATAAATATTACATAATGTATTTAATATAATAGAAAATAAAATAATAGTACAGGAAATCCTCATTTGAAATTCAAGGGACAAAATAATCATGACTTCAAATTATTGAGATTTACATATTTCTGTACAATATGCCAAATGCCATGTAACTGATGAAATATATTAAGCAAATAGAATATGGCTACATATATGGAAAGCTATTTTTCTTAATTATTAATAATAATAATAATAATAA